>NW_010118081.1:0-6341 GCF_000699245.1 Pterocles gutturalis
AGCTGTTCGAGCGGCAGTTCTACAGCGAGATCCTGGACGCCACGCTGACCATCACCGTCACCATGCGGACGCTGGACCTCATCGACGAGGCCTACGGCTTCGACTTCTACATTCTCAAGGTACCGGGGGGCTGCGCCTGCGCTGGTGACCTGTCAGCGCAGGTCTGAGGCTTCTGGGCTTTCATGCTCCCTTGATTGGAGCCTTGGTGTTAAAGACCAGACCCGTGATCAGATCCGTTCTGGAACATACCGACGGGATCTTTCCCTTCTCATAACAAGGGACCCACGAGCCTCTACGGCGTGTGGCTAAACTGCCGGTGTTGTCTGCGTGCCGATAAACTTGCATGTTCTCTAGCAGCAGTTCATCTCTTAGTGCAGTGTAACATCAGACTTTATTTCTCCAGACTCCAAAGGCTGATATGTGCTCGAAGCTGGGGATGGATTTGAAGCGAACAATGCTGCTGCGGCTCGCGCGGCGGGATCCTAAGCTGCATCCTGATGACCCCGCCAGAAGAGAGGCGATCTATAATAAGTACCAGGTGGGCGCCTCACCTGCTGTTCCTGCCCTGGTGTCTGCAGGGATGTTTGCTGGTTGTCCGGACCGATAACGCCCGAATCACCCTGTCACAGCACAAGCCAGCACTTGTGCCCCCGTGTTTAGGGTTAAGGGTATGGGTGGAGGAGACCTAAACATCACTGACAGGTTTTCCTTGTCTCTCTGTGGGCTGCTAATTTCTGTATTGATAATTTAGGAAGATAAAAGCCCGTGTTTTTGCTGTGATGGAGGCCGGTGAGGGTCTGCAATAAGCACTGCCCACAGCAGTGAGGATTTGTCCTGACACGGCAGCGAGGAGCCCAGACTGCGTGTGTGCAGTTTGGTTCTATGTGGCTGATGATGTTGCCAGCATAGAAACACCACCAGCATCTGCGGTGCGTGGAGTTGTGCTGGGAAACAGTCCCAGAACTACCCCAAGGAGAGGCACAGCAGTGGACACAACTGCTCAGACAAAGCAGGGCCTTCGCAAAGGGGAGAGGAGAGAGGGAAAGTGGATTTTGATTGTTAGAAATGAGGGAACAGTGTTTTGAGATTTGTCTGTAGTAATGTTCCTACTGGATTGCATCTTTGTGGGACTTGGATTTGCATCTTAGTTACCTGGAAAGACTGTACCACCTGCTCCCTCTTTTATCAGGAATTTGCGATCCCGGAAGAGGAAGCTGAATGGGTTGGCTTGAGTTTAGAAGAAGCAATAGAAAAACAGAGGCTCCTAGAAAAAAAGGTGAGTTCCTAAGGCAGTGCTTAGCTCTGAGGTGTCTTAGCTGCATCTGGCTGCACGCTGTAAACCAGATCCCCTGATCAGAAGAGAGAGATTCAGGGGGGATGGCTTGTAACTGCTGCCCCATTGTATGAACATCTTTGCTGTTGGTTGCTGTCTGCTGTGCTTCGTGTGCTTTGGGACACACAGAGAGAAGCTCACAGTCACTCAGTCTGTGACCCTCCGTCACTGGAGCTCCCTCCTTAGAAGCAATATGGGGAGGGGGGTGCACCAGGGAGCTGCTGGGGCAAAGGGGCCTCCTGGGGCGGGGGGTTCCCTTGGTGCCGTTTCCCCCAGGCTTGTTGGGAGGGGACAGGAAGGGCAGGAGCGGTGACTCCACCAGGCAGTGCTGGGCCCTGAACCCTGTGGGGTGCAGCCTCTTTGGGGGGTACGTTCTCCCGAAGGGCTTCAGTGCAGCTGATTTAGGGCAACATGAGGAGGGAGGGAAGTGTTTCTAGAAGGGATCCCTGGGAGCTTCTGGTGATTCTCATCTGCAGGCAGAACTGGGAAAGCTGGTGAATGTCCCACACAGGTGCCTGTCATCTCTGAGGCAAGGTTACAGAGCTGAGCAGCAGCTGTGGCTGGGGGGGGGAGTAGAGCAGCAGGTTGCCTCATTCAGCCACTGAAAAAAAACCTTGGCCTATTTTCCTCTGGGTTTAACTGTTAAAAGTGCTGCAGGCCTGGCTCCACAGGCCCACCATTTTACTTCACCCCTTGCTGCTGCTCAGGTTTGCTCCTTTGAAGTGGTTTATCCTCTGCTCTGTTTCAGGACCCTGTGCCACTCTTTAAGGTGTACACTGAAGAGCTCGTCAACCAGCTGAAAGAGCAGGCATCACAGAAGCAGTAGGAGGAAACAAACCTTTGGAGCAAAACCCCTGCTGCAGATCAGGCTGTGGGGTTCAGTGAGTCTTCTGTCTGAACCACGCTGCGTGGAAGGGGCCACGTGGAGAGCGTGCCCAGGAGCGTGTTGCAGTCATTGAAGTCTAATAACAGCCTAAATTCAATGAGGAACCGTTCCTGGGGGCTGAGGAAAGAATTTCTGTCCTGTGGCCTCTGAAAGCATTCTTGTAAGACTGACTTAACGTGGTTCTTCTGCCTGTACGAGTAGTTGGCTGCTGTTGAGAGCTCGATCGGGATATAAAAAGCAATATGCATTTTGGGAATATCAGTAAACTTTTCTCTGATGCTCATTGCTCGTTAGTGTATTATAGCAGGGAGCGTGTAATGCAGCAGTGGTGTGGCAGATCAGTCCCCAGCCTTCTGCAGCAGGGACAATTGTGCCCCAAAAACATGACCCCAGCCCCCTGCCTCCAGCGGTGTCTGCCAGCAGGTGGGGCTGAGCTCCTCAGCCCTGCAGCTCGCTCCAACCCCTTGGGTTCCAGCGCTGCTTCTGTTTGAAGGTGGTGACTTTCAAATCTTTTCTTTTGTGAAAATGTAGCTGAAGTGAGTGTTCAAGCCTTTGCTCCTGGCTGGCACCGAGGGACTGAAAAGCACTTACTGTAATTACACGTTAGTGAACAGCACTGTGGGTCACTGGTGTCGTCTGGAAGCTCTGTGGTCCTGCAGTGGGTTTCTGGCTGGAGGAAAACCAGCCTCTCCTCCTTTTCCCTTCAGCTCTGAGTGAGGGCTAAATGCAGAGCTTGCAGGATGGATCTCAGCTGACCCATATCTGGATTGTCACTTGTCCCCAGAAGAGTCTTCACCTTAGCTGTGTTTTGGGATGAGGCACGCTGCCCCTCAGTCTCTCTACGGGCTCAGTTTCTGAGCCACAGGACCCATGATGAGAGAGAAATTGAGTTTATAGAGCAGCGCGAGTCCCCTCTGCACTGGAATGGAGTAGGACCGCTAAGTTCTCTGTGCCTTAACGTCTGCCTTAAAGATTTGGGGGAGAGGTTCTGTGGAGGTGGTTGCTGATCTAAATGGTGGCATGTCACGAAGACCAGGCTTCTCTGCTGCGTTTTGGGCCAGGGAATGGGTTGGAGTCCTCCAAGGGGTATTTGAGGGGGTATTTGAGCCCCCAGGTGAGCGTGGCAGAGCTGCACAGCCCCTGACTGGTAGGGCTGGTTGGTCAGGAGCTGCCAGGCTGGGGCTGTGCTGGCTCTTCACAGGCACAGGAGGCTCAGCGCTGCAGGGGACAGGTTGGGTGGCAGAAGCTGGGGTGTTTCCAGCCTGCCTGCGTGGCTTGACTCCAGCAAGTCCAGCTTCTCAAGAGCAAACTGGCACAGAAGGTCACATTTGCCTAATTAATGATTTCGTAGCCAGGCCGGCACAATGACATTTGCTTATTTTCTCCTCCTTCTGCAACTGAGCTGAGTGGGAAGCTGCTGCCCAGCTCCTCAGGGACCCTGACACTCTGCCCTCATTAGAGATAATTAGCTGGGACAAGCTCCTTGTTTGACAGCTCTGCTCATCATTAGGGCCAGCACAGCTCATGCATTTTAATGCAGCTCTGAGCAAAGCTCCGGACTCTGGTTCTGTCCCAGCCCCCTCTGTAGCTTTACTGGAACATGCTGGTGCAGGTCTGGCCTCTGGGGCCCGGTGCGGCCACAGCAGAGTGGGGCTGGTACCTGCCCGGGTCCTGCCCTCAGCCTCGGGGGGGGTCCCTGGGTGCCCCCCAGCTCCTCGGTGGCGCGGAGGCTGTTTGGGGTGGCTGAGTGGGCAGTTACCAGCTGCTTCGCTGTACTGGGGGCTGGGAGGTTTTAGTTACGTAGAATTATTTTCCAGTGGTGTGGTGCCGTACCTCTCGGGGGGAGCTTTGGCTGCATGTCCTCCCCAGCTGCACTGCTGGCATCGCCTGTCCTTGATGTTGACCCTGTTCTTCAGCACTGCTCGTTGTGCGTGCCCAGGCTGCAGGAAGGTTTGCTGGGTGACGAGGGGTAGCGGGAGCTTTTGGCCGGCCCTGGGGGAGAGCTCCTGTCCCGCTGGGGGTGGGGGGTGCTAATGGGCGCACTGCAGGCGTGCCACAGGAGCTGTGGGAGCTTCTCTGTGGGGAGGCTGTTGGGGATGTGGTTAATCTGCCGTCTGAGATGGAGGCCTCCATTCTCTCATCCTGCCTTTGCCGAGAAGCCTTCCCCTTGCTCCTTGCCCTGCGCCTGTGCTGGATGGGGTCGGGAGCTTCCCCCACGGCCGTATTCCTGGGGATAGCTCAGTCTGGCAGATGCTGGGTTCCTGCCCTGCCCTGGTGAGGGGAACCGGAGGAGCTGGTAGTTTGCCATGACACTGTGCTGCCAGGAAGCCACAAACACCACAAACCCACCAGTGCAAACTGGGTGCTCTTGGCTTGAGGCTGCAGATCCACCCAGGGGCAGGGGAAGGGCTGGCCACCCAGCACAGCTGCCCCCCAGCACTGCCTCGGGCTTCAGCGAAGGTCCCCAGCTCCCGGTTCTGTCCCGAGGCCGGGCGCCATGCACGTCTAACGCCAGCCGCCACCGGGATCCTGAGCATGGCCGCAGCACGCACGGCAAATACCAGCACGCGGGAGACCCGGCAGCTTGCCAGGATGTGACAGCCACCGACGAACCGCCAGAGAGCCCTGCCCAGGGTCACCTTGGATTTGGCAGCTTAAGATAAGGCTGGGGGCGTGGTGGAACAGTGGGAACAAGGAAAAGTGATCTTGGCAAGTCAGCAATGAGAGGAAAAATCCCAAGGCAAACTGGCAGGCCGAGGTTTGTGCCGATCTGTTGATGCAGTTCCTGGGCAAGACGGCTGCTGGCTGCCATCTCGATTGTGGGATCACTGGGTGGTTTTATTTTCCTGTGCAGGGGCTGCAGCCAGTGCTGGGAGGGTTTCTTGATTGGGGGTGTAGTGACAGGATGAGGGGGAATGGTTTTAAGCTGATAGAGGGAAGATTCAGATGAGATATTGGGAAGAAATGTTTTCCTGTGCGGGGGGTGAGGCAGTGGCCCAGGTTGCCCAGAGAAGCTGTGGATGCCCCATCCCTGGAGGGGTTCAAGGCCAGGCTGGATGAGGCTTTGGGCAACCTGGGCTGGTGGGAGGTGTCCCTGCCCATGGCAGGGGGTGGCACTGGGTGGGGCTTTAAGGTCCCTTCCCACCCAAACCATTCTGGGATTCTGTGGTTTCTGACAGGGCAGGAGAACGGAGCTAGCTGCCCAAACCCAACCGTAGCGCTCCGCCTGAGGCTTCCCTGCTGGGCCATCCCAGAGAAGCATCGCTCAGCAGCACGTCTGAGCACAAACAAGGGGAGGGCTTGGGGCACGCCCCGCTTTGTGCTGGGGCTCCCTGTGGACTGCGCAGCCGTGGGCTCCTGAGAGCCGCCCTGCAGAGTCACAGCCGGGGAGGCCACCTCGAAGGCCGCCTGCCACAAGCATGTCTCGTGGTGACAGCCCTCCCCACTGTCCCCAGGGCCAGGCGGTCACGGGGAGCTGCGGAGGGTCCATCACCCCCCCAGATCAGCGCAGCTTGGTGAGGGGTGAGCCCCGTGCCTGGGGAGTTTTGTCTGTTCGTGGCTCAGATGGAGGCGGGGGGTGGCTGTGGCAGACGAAATAAGGAGTAGAAGTGGGCAGGTTGAGGTTGGAGATGAGGAAAACCTTCCCCCAGAGGCTGCTGCAGCCAGGGGCCGGTCAGTGGAGGGGGGGTCTCTAGCTGGGAGGTGTTCCAGGGGTGGGTGGACAAAGCCATGGCGTGTGACCGGTGGGCTGGGACCTGGACACCTGCTGCCATCGGCCACCGACGCTGAGTTGGTCAATCCAGGACGGAGAGATTCCTGTTTAGTTCGTTCCTCAGGTAAGAAAAATACACTGTTCTCTTTAATAGTCCCAGCGAGCCTGCCGCAAATATGGAAGTGCCTCTGGAAAGACAAAATTTGGGTGAGGTCTGGGTGACCTGCTCCAGCCCTGCAGCCAGCCCTGCTCGGGGCGGGCTGGACGGGGGCCCTCCACAGGTCCTCCAGCCTCGCTTTTTCTGTGATGTGGTTTCTAGGAGCTACTCCACCTTGGGAAGCACCAGCTGAGGAAGGGGGGTGAGTAATGAACTGGAGAAGATCAGCTACCGAGTGCTGGCTGGAGGGGAA
>NW_010118081.1:6388-6868 GCF_000699245.1 Pterocles gutturalis
CAAAGCTCCTGCATCTCCTGCGCCCAGCCGTCACCCCAGGAGCAGTGGCTCCGGGTGTGGATGGTGGGATGGAGCCATCGGCCACACGCTGGGTCCCCGGGAGCCCAGCACAGCAGAGCAGCAGCAGACAACAGCCTGGCTCTGCGTGAGCATCCCTGGGGCTGCCAGCCTCAGCGCTGGGGCAGTGCCCAGCAGAAGTCCCCAATGGCACCCAGTGCTGGGTTCCCCAGTCCTGCTGGTTCCTGACATGCTGCTCATGCTGGCCAGCTGCCCCGGCCCTGTGGGACATGGCACAGCTGGCAATGTCACAGCCCAGCAGTGTCACAGCCCAGCAGTGCCCTGTTCCCAGCGCCGGGGCTCTGCTGCAGGCAGGATGCAGGGCTGGGAGGGCAGCAGGGACCAGGCTGGGGTCAGGGCAGGAGCTGCTGGGGAGGGACACGGGCAGGGCTGGGCGAAGCCTTGTTTTTCTGGTAAGGAGTT
>NW_010118081.1:6948-9753 GCF_000699245.1 Pterocles gutturalis
TCCTCCAGCTGCGGGCTGAGCTGGAGCGGGGACACTGGGCGCAGGGAGACGGGGTGGGTGTGTGGAGTTATCACCATCCCCAGCTCCGGCTGCGCATCCCGGGCTCACACTGGGCTATTCGGCCGTGGGAGGAAGGGCTGGGGGGGCAAGGGGCAGCCGTGTGGCTGGGGGCCGGCCCAGGCATCTCTGGACTCTGCATCTGTGCACATCTCCATCGCAGGCAGCCATCACCATGGCAACGCTGAAAATGGGGCTGTTTCGGCCAGTTAGAGCATGGACACAGGCAGAAAATGGCATTTCTGAGACCAGAGCAGGGCTTTGCTCCCGGCACCTCCAGGTACCCGGGGACACGGCTGCTCAGAGAAGGTCATCGCAGGACCCAGTGCCCCCAGGATGCACATCCCAAGCCGGGCGAAGGTGGTGGGGGCAGCACATGGGATGGGAAATGCCCAGGAAAAGGGAGCAGCCGCAAAGTGGGCTTCTCCAGCAGCGCTCCCAGCCTGGATGGGGCTGGGGTGGGCAGAGCTCCTGCTCAGCCAGCTGACCTCGGTGTCCAACGCAGCCTGGAGCTGTCCGAGGGATGGGGCAGGGGTCTGGTGGAGCTGTGTCCTTGTCCCAGTGCCAGCACTGTTCGGCACCGTGCTGGTGTTTCCTATCGATTCCCGGGTTTATTCATCCACTGTTCCTCTTTGTGAGGACAGCTCGCTGGTGTACACTCAGGCTGGATTATGTTTTATTATAAAGGCTGAGCTCTGCCTGCTGTGTTTAATCCTCCAGGCAGCCCTGGAAGCTGCTTTTGCAGCTCCTCCTCACCAGTCCTCATCTTCTTGCCCTGATCAGCCAGGGATCACCAGCAAACCCCATCACCTCCCTTTTGGCAGCTGCTGGAGGTGTGCCGGGCTGCGCGGAGAGCCTGGGGGCTGCCCTGCCCCTCGCAGCGCTGTGAAATGCCCGCTTGGTGTTCTAACCGGGGATTTACGCACGTGGGGACTTGCCCGCTCGTTCCAAAACATCTTCATTTCCTCGAGAGCCCTGGATGCAGAGCTCCTTGAGAGCCAGGTGGACCTTCCCCGCAGGGTGCTGCCTGCCCAGCGGGATGCGGGTGACTCTGCCCCGACAGCCCAGTCCTGTCCCTGTGTGTCTGCTTGTTTTATTCCTTAGGATGGTGTCCATCGACTTCTGAGGCTGGCCGAGGAGCTGAGCTTGGTTAAATTCTTTCTCCTGGAAGCCATGCATGGATTTTGGGGTTTCAAGTGGTGGGAAGTCTTTACTCCTGACTTTAAGCTGCCTTGTTCCAGCTCTGGGAATTGAGCCTCTCCACGCTCTGGCTCCCAGAGCAAGGCTTCGCCGTACCTGCTGTGTTCTCCTTTCTCACACTGTAACCTCTCGGTCTATTTGACACTGAGCTTCAAGTCCCACTGCAAGGCTTTTTCTCTAGAAATCATTACTTGTGGCCTCTTCTTTTTCCAACAGTTCTCTACCGCTGGTTTTAAAGTGTGGATCTGTGTGCTGGCACCAAAAATCAGAGGCAATCTCTTTGGTTGCAGGCACTGGGCTAGCGTGCTGCTGCTCGGCCAGGCAGCGCTGGGCTGCACAGAGCTGGGACTGACCGGAGGGAGGAGGCTGGAAATTACCCGTACACGGACCTGCCTGTGCTGCTCAGCTCCCCTCGCCTCTGTGGCTGCTGTGCTCCTCTTGCCCCTTTGGTTTTTCCTGCAGAAAAAGGAGAATTGGGGCCCCTGTGGGGCTCTGGGGAAGGTGCTTTTGTTGTGGGGGGGCTTGTGGATCAGCTCTGCAGCAGGGAGCGAGACAATGGGTCCCTTGCAGAGGGGTCCCGGGTGGCAGGAGGGGACAGGAGTGGTGGGGTAGAGTGGAGGGGGTGAGACCCTGGCGCAGGAGCTGGGGTGGTGGGCGCATGTGGCTGCAGCTGTGATGGCGTGTGGCTAAAACCATGCGGCTCCGGAGCCTGTGATCCGGGGAGTTACCATGGGAACCGCCGGAGGATGCTCGGGAGGGCAGTGGAGGATGCTCGGAGGGCAGCACGGCTCCTGGCCTGGGCACCTGCGGAAGGCTCCTGGCACTGGGAGCGGGGCGACCTGGAGAGGTACCAGCCGGTCTTCAGCAGAAAGGGAGCGATCAGCCAGGCCCCAAAGTGCTTCCCAGAGAAGCTGCCTGTCAAATAGCAAAGAGCTGGCTGCTCCCAGGAGCCAGGCCCTCCCGTCATGAGCTGTCCCCATTTCCCAGGTGGGGTGTGTTCACCACAAGGTCTGTTTTCAGCAGAGCCAGTACAGCTGCCGGGGTACTGCCCTGCCCTTTCCTGGCTCTGCCTGTCGTATGTGAAAAGGAAAATCGCCACTGCATCTGCCTGGCTGCAAACTGCCCTTTCTGCAGCGGGTGGGCAGGGCTGATTGAGCATCGGCTGGTTCACCCCCAGTTCCTTCAGAAGCCCTGGAGATGCCTCCTAGCCCTGTGTCCTTGCAGTTTCCCCCTTGGCTGGTTTCACATTGTCTGTGCTCCCCAGCGAGCAGGGTGGGAACCCCCCAGTTCTCCCACCGAAGGAAGGGCCCAGGCACTGTCTCCCAGTGCTGCAGGGCTGGGTGTCCCTTTGCCGTTCTCTGCCTGCAGCATCCGTCCCTGCACCGCGCAGCCAGGGCTGGAGCCACACTCCCGCCTGCTTCTCGCCTGCCCCTCAGAAGCCATGCTCCGCACTCACGGCTCAGGTGACAAGACCTGCGTATCTCTCCATCCATCATCATTAAACACCCTCCAGGAGAAATGAGAAGCTCCGCGCCTCGTAGACCCAGC
>NW_010118081.1:10446-10673 GCF_000699245.1 Pterocles gutturalis
GGTCCTCGCGCCAGCCAATCAGGCTGGGAAGCCCAAGCTGCAATATAAAGTAAAGATTCCCATCTTCCAGCCACGCACTTGCCAAGAAAGGGAAATAGGTTCAAGAGTCTGGGGAGGGAAAGAAAAAAAAAGTGCTCCGGACGGCGGCAAGCAGGGCGGCTGCTCCCGTCATGGCGGACCGCGAACGCCCAAGCAGGTGAGAAATCCCAACTCTCCCCATCTCCCCG
>NW_010118082.1:0-250 GCF_000699245.1 Pterocles gutturalis
GGTTTTGGGGGGTCCCAGGAGGTTTGAGGGGATTTCAAAGGATTTTGGGGTGCCCCTGGGGGTCCCAATGAATTTTGGGGATACCCATGAGATTTTGGGGGGAATTTGGGGGTGACCCAGGAGATTTTTTGGGGTCTCAGAAGGTTTTGGGGGTATCCATGAGATTTTTGGGGTGTCCCAGGACATTTTGGGATGTCCCTGGATACTTTTTGGGGTCTCCAGAAGTTTTGGGGCTACTCATGAGATTTTG
>NW_010118083.1:0-12354 GCF_000699245.1 Pterocles gutturalis
AGGGCACCACCCCCTCCTTGTCTCCCCTGACTGGCCTTCCTGAAGAGCCTGTATCCCTGCATTCCAACACTCCAGTCGTATGATCCATCCCACCACGTCTCCATAATGCCAATAAGACCATACCCCTGCAGGTGTGCACACATCTCCAGCTCCTCTTGTTTATTTCCCATACTGGACGTTTAGCAATGATAAGCAGCTAATAAGTGTTAAGTATGTGCCAATGGCCTTGCTCTTGAAGAGCTTGAGAGTCCCTTCTCAAAGCTACACAAAAAAGCCTTAGAACTGCTGGACCTCATCAGAACTGTAATAGCAGCTTGAACCTTCCTATGAGTTGGCTTGTAGAAAGGAAAAACAATTCCAAAAGCTTTGCCAGCTGATGGCACATCTGGTGACTAATTTTTACATAATGATTTGGCCCAGAACTCAGCAAGAGGGACTATTTAAACCAATATCAAGGAGCAAAGAACAGGCTAACAACACCTGGGGGTTCCTAGCTTCCTCACACAGCTGGCTTTTTTTTTTTTTTTTTTTTTCTTACTTTCATCAGGTAATGTAGATAACTCAGTTATTCTGAGATTATGGAAAGAAAAAACAGATCTGTTAATGGATACTTTGCTTCTGTTATAGTTCTGTTTGTGGAATGCCCTCCACTTCACTTCCTTGCAGTTAATACAGAATGGCTAAAATATTGCAAGCACTTATTTATCCCAGCAGATCTCACAGTATGGGTGGCATGAATAGCTCACTTAATTTCCTTGAGTAATTTGGCCATTGGTGTCCAAGCTTAGAGTTGACCTTGCCATGGTGTTCACTCTGGCTCTCCTGGAAGGTGAGATCACCGTGCTGGCCCTAGCTGTGTTAAATTGGTGTCCAGAACCCACATGGTGCTAAACAAAGGAGACACACAGATTAGCAACAATACATATCTTAGATGTGTTGAAAAAGCCAGAACAAGAACCTGTTACTACAGGATACAGACAAGTATTGAAGCTGATGGTGATCCATCTTGAACTGCTGTGGAGGAAGGAATTCATTAATTTTTAGCTCTCATTATTGATCTGTGAAGAGGGATGCTAAGTAGCCTTAATGTCTTTGCAGTGCCACATTTAGATGTTCTGTCTGTCAACAAGAAGAAATTGCTTACTTAAGATGTAGATCAACTGATAGTTGCTGCATGGACTGAACAAAACACATGGCGTAAAATATGGCCACTGGGGAAATAATGCACCTTGGCAAAACTAGGGGAGAAGTTCTGGTTGCTTTATAAGGTTTGCTGAGGAGAACAAATTGCCAGTTTGGGCTAGCTCCAGTGCTGTGGTTTTCAGCTGGCCCCTGAGAAAAATCTGTGGATTCATACTGCTGCACAGCATGGAAGATGGGAAGCCAGAAAAGTGAGTTTGTTGTCAGTATCTGCTCTGATGGTTTGGCAGTTTTTTACTGAGAAATTTTTAGAGGGCTTGCAAGTCCTAAAAAAATCAATTGTCATAAGTCCAGTGAATTTACCATCTCTTGTTTCAAGTCAAGTTGTGATTTGGGAATGAACTAAGAACAGCCACATGGAGCTCCTGTCTTGGTCAGAGTTGCAGAAAGATTTGTCAGAATAATTCTGGTTCAGCCTGTTTTCTCATGAAATATGGACCTGTATGTTCCCCTTGCTATCAGTGTATAGATTTCATATTTCATTAATTGCAGCTGACTTGGCAAGGCTGTTTTACCCCCAAATAATTAAAAAAAAAAAAAAACCAAACCCATGCACTGTCCCTCCCCTCCCATCTGCCACACCTCTTAACTTCACTGGGGAACATAACTATTTCCTCCCAAAAGTCCAAATTTTCTTGCAAACACTGCCAGCACATGAATGACAACTCTATCCTTTGTTGTCTGGCAATGTCCCAAGGTCTCAGGGTGGTTTCCCACTGTGAACTTTGTGAAAAGGGTGTCAGCTCCGCCCAGGGTGCAGTACCCATTCCTCAGTAGCCCTGCAGCTGGGGCTGTGCTGATAGTCATCCAGTCTTTTTACACTGCTTTTCTCTGGTCCACCTGGCCACATCTCTGCTACTGCATAAGCTACACTTAACAAGTAGGCTTGACAGGGGGATTTCTGAGGCCATTTAGGATCCCATTTCATTAAGACTGTAATATATGAGCAAGAGGAAGACTTTATTTAATAATCTTAAATGTAAACAGCTACAGGCTTCATAATCTGTTGGCTTAAATAGGTATTCATTTATACATATAATATTTCTAGAGCAGTGAGTTTAACAGTTTAACATCTTATGCTTGCCTGTGCAAAATGAAAGTCTCTAGAGGTGTTCCAGTCTAATAAGTATTGGAACTTTTGTGTCCTATTCCTAAGCAAATTCAAGCTGGGGCTGGTGGCAATAACCACCGTGAGCTCAGGACACCACAGGGGCAAGCCTTGAGGAGTACACCATGGCCTGCCACACCATGGGTAGCCTCAGGAAACCCTGGGAATTGCTGCAAAGAGCTGTGGGTTGCTGAAACTGAGGTGCTATTCCTAGAGTGCATGGCTGCCAGCTGAGCTTCTCCCATAGTCATCCAGCATAGGTGCCCACTGGAGCAGTCAGGACAACACAGGCCAGCCACAGCATCCATTCTCATGTGAGCCCCATTACCCAGCTGAATCAAATCCAAGGCTCTCCTAGTAAGCAGAAAGTCCTTGGGGAGAGCCTGACCACAGCATTTCCCTTATCAGCCAGCTTCACTGTTCAGAGGGCTGTTCATAGTGGTAGCCCTTGCTCTTCCCCCAGGCTTCTCTCTGAGGAACCAGAAACAGATGCAAAGAAAGGCAAAAAACCAAACCTGATTGCTTCCCGGAGGAAGTGTCATGAACTGACTCAAGCAGAAGGGAGATAACCCAAGCCTGGTCTAAAACTCTTCTTGTGTGGATGCAGTTGGACCCAATGCCTGGCTTCTCCACCTCCCTAGAGTCTGTTCACACATCTGCCACATTCACCCTACTCCAGATGCACCAGTTCCTGGGGGCCAGGCAGATGGCGCCACCTGGAGAGTAGGAACCCACCCCTCATGCATCCTCCTCTAGCCCATTACCTAGCAATACTGCCATCACCCCCATGCCGTCAGGGACAGAAAAGCACAGGGCATTCCCAGAGCCAGTCTGTGTATAAACATAGACAGTTACTGCCACTTTGTGGAGCTCTGCACGTCACAAATTTGTCTCCAGATGCAGGTTGAGATAAGGCTTCATGCATACTTTACCTTGTCTATCTACCAACATGGATCACCTCAGCTTTCCTTCTCCAGAGGAGGAAAAATTGCATTTCATGGGGATGTGCTTCCCTGACATCCCCACTAGACTTGGTCAAGTTCCTCAGACTCATGTAGTTGATTCTCACCTGATCTGGAGGCATCTGTCTGGTATGGTTCTCACCTGCATAAAACCTCAACTGAAAATAAGGATGCCAGCATACAGTTCAGCCTCCACTCAGCTAAACTGACTACAGCACCCACTGCCTCCCCAGAGCTCCTTATCAGACTCCCACCATGGTTTTGGTCTTGGTCTTCTGAGACCTACAAAGGTTTCAGCAGCTGAGGTAGAGTTGGTATACAGTTACTACTTCAGATGGGAGAGCAGAGACTCCATGCTATTGCCAGGCCTCTGCTAAACCTGGTACCCTCTTGGTCCCGCACTGCCTGTTGTCAGCATGTTAGTGTATTAGGTTTACATAGGAGGTTTTGGTAGTCAGGGATAGGGGGGGAGAAACCCACAGGTGGCTTCTGTGAAAAGACACCAGAAGTGGCCACCACCTCAGACAGAGCCAGTAACAGCCAGCTCCAAGACAGACCTGATGCTGGCAAAAGGTGAGCCCTCTCTGATAACCTGTTTGAGAAAAGGTAAAAAAAACCAACCCCACAACTACACAACAGCAGCAGGGAGAGAGGAGCACAAGTATGTGAGAAAAACCACACTACAGACACAAAGGTCAGGCAAGAAGGAGGGGAAGGAGGTGCTCCAGACACCAGAAGAAATACTCTCCTGCAGACTAGGGTGAAGACCAGTGAGGCAGGCTGTGCCCCTGCAGCCATTGAGGTCCACGCCAGGGCAGGTGGATGTGCCCTAAGGAAGCTGCAGCCTGTGGGCAGCCCACAGAGGAACTGGCTCCTGGCAGGACTTCCAGTCTGTGGAGAGAAGCCCAGGCTGGAACAGCTTTTCTGGCAGGACTTGTGGCCCATGGGGGACCCACACTGGAACAATCCCTTCCTGAAAGATTGTATCTCTCAGACCCCACACTGGAGCAGCAAAAGAGCACGGGGAGGAAGGAGCAGCAAAGATGACATGTTACGAGCTGACTGCAACTCCTATCCCCCTGCACTGCTCAGGAGTCAGGAGCTGGAAGAGCCAGGAGTCAAACTGAGCCTGGGAAGAAGGAAGAGGTAAGGGAAAGTTTATATGTTTGTTCTTATTGTCCTACTCTGTTTACTACAATAAATTAAGTTTCTCAAATTGAGCCTGTTTTACCCACGATGGTAATTGCTGAGTGATCTCCCTGTCCTTTTCTGGAGCCAGAAGCTTTTATGACATTTTCTCCCCGTGTCCTTGCTGAGGAAGTGGAGTGATGAGAGACTTGGTGGGCACCTGGCAGCTACCCAAGGTCAACCCACCAGTCACTGGGTCCTACCTTTCATCAAGGGTCAGGGACCAGCACTGCAAAGTTAGCCTAACAGGGATTTCACCAGCATATTCCTCAAGCCAATTCACTGGATGACTGAAAGTTGCATGTCATAGAGCACAGCACAGAGGAGCTGCTAAGCCAGTTTGTTGGTATTGGTAAAACAACAGAAGGTGGTTTTTGTCCTTATTAAATCCAGCTAGTTCTGATGAATTAAGAGTAAGAGAATCCTCAAGTGCATGACAGCAGTTTCAGAACACATGGATGGAGTTAAGGAGTGTCACTATTTCACTGCAATCTAGTCACACACAGTTCCCTTGTCCACTTACTGTGACCCTTTGGCCCTCCCTTTGATGATCGTTAGTCCTCTCTCATTAAGCCTAGTTATTTCAGCCATGTGTTCCAATTGCTGTGCTCAAGGAAGTACTTCTCTTCCTGTTGGCCAGCCCACTAGAAGAAAGCATGCTATGTAACAGGCCTGCAGACAAAAACATCTCGATCTACTGGTTTGACAGCAAGGCACAGATCCCAGCCACTTCACAGCCAAATGAAATAGACTGCAGTCATTACCTGAGGGGAGAAGAACTTCCTCCTGAAGCCCTTACTCACAGAAAAATCCTTTATATGTTGTTTCTTCTCTGCCACATACATCAAGTTTCTTCCAAACATGCAAGTCAGTTGGCCATCTACCACTTCCTTCTTAAAGGCATTTTTTCAGGTCACCGGATCAAAGCAGAGTTTGTTCATGCCAACAGCAGATGACAAGAGTTCAATGAAAGTGACTCTGCTGCACTGCCATCTGGCACATTGTAATACTGGTCTCACTCCTTCACATGAAAAGCAAGCAAGCAAAAAAAAAAATGCACCAAGCTCCACAGGGTTATTACTTAACACCCCTGTGGCATGGCATACAGCCCAATTTTTTTAGCAAGGCTACTACTTGTACCCACTCTGTTTAGGACAAAACTTTTATTTGCTACATCTAGGCCTTGTTAAAGGCTGAAACTCCATGTTTCTGCCTGTTGAAGACTCAGTCCAGTTCCTCTCCTGAGCTAGGGTTCTCTCCTCCCAGTAGGGACACTGTTGCTGTAGGAACAGAGACTCCTTATGTCTCAGCTAGATATAACCTTTGCTTTCCATCACCCATAACAAAGGCCAACTTCAGACACTCAAATTATTGCATAACTATGATGAAAATATGCTCTCTGGTTCCTTTAAATAGAAAGTCTACCTAACACACAGATCCTCACTGCATATTCCTCAAAGAGCCAAGCCTTAAAGAACAACTCCTTTCAAATAAGGCTATGCAAATTATTTTCATCACACTATGCCTACATACAGGTGCTCAGAACAGGAAGATACTACAGCACAGGATGCTGAAGACTCACTGCACTCGTAAGAACTGCTTTGCACCCCCTGGTTTCAGTATAAGGGTTATTCCAACCTTTCTGAATTTTCCTAACACCACCTTGAATTTACAGTCACTTTTGTCATCTAGATCTTTCCAGGCTATTGCAGAGTGCCATCTTATTAAAGGAGAAAATAAGCCATTCAATTAAATTCAACACATGAGCAGCATTTCCCATTAACTGCACCTTTCCCCTGTTATAACAGGGAACAACCCAGTCTGGCCTCACCTCAGCAGATACACTGTATGTTGCAGCACATGTTAGTAGCTTCCTTATTTCACCCAGGAACTGCTTTTAAAAGCAATGCTTGTTTGCAGACAGTGTGATGTTAATGGTGCATTCTTGCTCCAGCTTTGTTTTATTCTCTCCCCACAGGTCTGTCCATGGCACCACTCGGGGTAAAGGTTTCCCACTTACCCATGTGAACAGTCTTTTAAACACACAGCTGTGCTTCTCTTGGTCAAACAGCCAGAGCTGCACAGGAAACATTTTGCATGTCCTTCTCATTGCATAATCACAACCCAGAGCTTACATCCCAGAAGATCCTTGATGGCTTATCCTGATCTAAAGTGTTGTCACTTCTTGAACTAGAAAGAAAATCTTGTTTCATATAGGGAACATTTGCAGCAAGCTGACAAAGGCCCCCAGTCCTCAAGAGCCAGGAAATTCACGCATGCTTGTGAAATGAGTGTAAGACTGAGTCACACATGAGCTCCCTACCACAAAGACAAGAGGCTCACTCATTCCATATTGTCTGCATATGTAGCAGGAAGTCTTGCTTTTTCATCAGTGATACTCAATGAGCAGCACAGCTCACCTAGCCCTAACCACAGGTTTAGGCATAGCTGCCATCTGCAGCTCTGCTTCCTTATTTACTGGGTTCTTATCCAGGACCACACCCAAGCCAGCAAGAAAGGCATTTTGGTTGGGTGGCAAAACACAGCAGTTCTCCGTGGTAACCATGGAAAGAGCAGCTGAATGGTACACAGAGGTTGGCAGGTCAGCACTAACCTAGACAACCCGATGCAGATTTGGAGGACTGCAGAGTCCAGCACAAAGCAGCATCCAGTATATTAAGAATGCAATCTGCAGTCAAATGAAAGTGACAAGGACACAAATCTAAATTATCTTGGAGTTATGACACTGAGTTTTACCTCTTCAGTCATTTGCTCCAGATCATTACTTAGGAGCAAAGCAGCTCAGAGACCAAACCTACTTTGCTACTAACAGAACCAGAAGGTACACCAATGGCAAGGTAAAAGTGAAAAGGCAAAAAGGCAGCAGCTCCAAGTCCTACCTTACACTTCCACAGTAGGATTAGTATTATGTTCTGATAATTGGTATTACATTCTGGTAAGCCAAGTCTTAGCTTTAAAGCCTAAAATCACGCTTAACAAATTTTAAAAGAATGTTTAGCTAAAAAGAGGTCACAAAAGAAAGAACCTGTCCCACCCAGTGACCACCCTCTTTTCTACAACTCCTGAAACTTCCCCTTCTGTATCTTCAAGCCAGACTGCCGCTCTTCAGATTATAGCCTTGTGACCACCAGCTGAGTAAGGTGGCAGCAGACTTCTCCTAAAGCAACTGTCGTTGCTATCCCATGCAACACCATTTCCTACCCCTAGCAATAACCCAGTAATCATCAGGTTGCATTCAACAAGTCTTTGTATCCAGAGACTAGTCTTTTAACACAGCAAAACCTGACACAGTAACATTACAAAATTCCTGACATTTTCAAACACAGTGCACTATCCAAAAGTGAAGAATTTACACTTTATTGTACTCATTTACATAGATCAAGAGGGATAGTTTTAATCATTTAACCTAGCTGGCTTGTTCAGATTTTTTAAGTAGAAAAGTTACAGGCTATAATTTAGCCGAAGCAGTCGTGCTTCAATGTCTCCATGGCTGGAGATCAGATTAGACTTTTAATGGTCTCTTCCAGCTTCTCTTTATTGGCCCCAGAGAACTCCTGCACCTGTAAAGAGAGATTGATCTTTAGAACTGTTGCATTCAACACTTCATAACATTAGTTGCATAGCATCCAGACACATATACACCTACTCAACTCTGCTACAACTGAAGTTTTTTCACCCCCAAATCAGGGAGTATTTTGCAAATGTTGATCTATTCATCTCCCACTCAACTCATGACAAAAACTGGCACAAGAGTCCATCAAGGATCACTTCCAGACTACCACTGCTGGAAGCCTTCTACATATAAAACAAGGGAAAGACAATTGATCCTGAACCAATGCCATGTAGGACTCAAATACAGGCTTGAAGATACTCTGGAGGTCACCACACAGCAAAAGGTGGCTCAAAGTTACTTTAGGTTGCTCAGGACCCTTACCAGTCAAATTCCGGAAGGATTGCTCCAAATGACCTGTCCTTGAGACCAGTCCTGTGAGAATTGTCCTTGTTTCAACTTACACAGCAGAAAGATAAAGGCAACATTCACATTTCAAAAACAGTGGCTCTGTCTTTCAGTACCTACAGGGGTGCAAGGTACAGACACTACAGGCTATGAAACTACTTGCCCAATACTACTGTGTCCAGAGAACTGCCAGGGTCACCCAAAACAAAAAGCCACACAACAGGGTTAAGCATATCACCTTCACACACTGTCACATCATATCACAATTCTTCCAATTACATTATGAAGCTGTGGAAGCTTACTCTGAGAGAACTGTCAAAGTCTCATTATTAGTCATAGTTTGGCCCCATATTGATTTGAACTGAAGGTCACACACCATCTGACACAACCTTTTCAGGCATAATTCCATTGCCTTCAGCCATGAAACCTCCATCCAGGCATTGTTTCACTTTAGAAAAGCCTGCCTTCAACTTGCTCAGCAAACTGAAAGCCCAAGATAACACATTTAGCTCAGCAATTCTTTAGTTCAGACAAACAGCCATTCACAACTACCCTACATAGGCAGCCCACTATGCTGTCAGAGTATGGTCTGCATCCCATCTCATCCACCTCTGGGGCAGTTCAGTCCTCTGACAGAGACAGGACCTCCACTTCACAGGTTACACAACCCCTATGTAAAGGCATCCAAGCAATTGTTTCAGCTTTGTGTATATTCAACCACATTAGAGACTGATGTCAGGGTGGGATTCCATTGGCACATATAGCCATGTCCCTGCTTGAATATGAGCTGCATCCAGAGAAGAAATACTAACCAAAATCAGTAAAAAGCAGGGTGCCAAGCAGACAGACTAGCAGACAGACTGACCTGTAACACTCAGTCCACTACCTGTGAACAATAAGGTTTGCTTCATCAGTTAACTGCTGGTCCATGTTACATTTGCTGCAGCACCAACATGAACTTGCTCACTCTCAGGAGTGTCTTAAGGTCAGCAGTGCCCCAGATATATTAAGAGAAAGCAGGCTATGTAGTCTATCATTCCCAATCTTCTTTCAAGTGTTTAGCTTGCCCACTCCAGTTCCAAGAGCAGAGCCTACCTTCTTTCTATTCTTGTAGAACTGGAACGTTGGCATGCATGTCACATCACAGTGTGCAGCAACATCCTGGAAGAGACAGAAAACAATCTTCAGCTGTGCATGTTGAAGCTTTTCAGTGTTTTCATCAATCCTCTCAGTTAAAGGGGATGACAGAATTGAGAAAATCAATACATGGTTAACAGAGTGGTGTCATGGGCAGGGCTTTGGCTATTTATACCATGGGACTCACTTTGAGAAATCTGGTCTTCTGGGGGCTAACAGGATACATCTTTCAGAGAAGAAGAAGAGCATATTTGGCAACAAGCTTTCCAACATAGTCATGAGGGCTTTAAACTACAACTGCCGGGGGAGGGGATCCTAAATACATCCCACTTCCAGGCCAATGACAGTAATGGATGCCCTGGGCCTGGAGTAGGACCACAGGCCAGGAAGAGAGCACCAACTGGTAATCCAGCCCCAATGGCAGCCCAACTTAAATGCCTGTATACTAATGCACAGAGCTATGGGGAACAAGCAAGAAGAGTTACAGCCGTGTGTGTAGAGGGCTATGATGTCATTGGCATTACTGAGATGTGGTGGGATGGCTCTTAAGACAGGAGCATAGGAATAGATGGGTATACACTGTTCAGGAAAGACAGGTAGGGGAGAAGGGGGGGGGGGTTGCCCTCTATGTCAGAGACCAGCTGGAATCCATGGAGCTCCACCTGGGGATGGATGAGGAGGCTGCAGAGAGCTTACGGCTCAGGGTTAAAGAGAAGGCAGGGGAAGGAGTGGGGGTCTGCTACAGGCCACCTGATCAGGTGGACCAAGTGGATGAGGCCCTCTATAAGCAGATAGAAATAACTTTGCATTCACAAGTTATGGTCCTCATGGGGGACTTCAACCACCCTGATATCTGCTGGCAGGACAACACAGCAGGGCAGGAGCAACTGAAGAGATTTCTGGAATGCACCGATGACAATTTCCTCATCCAAGTGTTACAGGAACCGACAAGAAATGGTGCTATGCTGGACCTTCTCCTTACCAACAAGGGGCTGGTGAGTAATGTGAGGCTTAAGGGCAGTCTTGGCTGTAGTGACCATGAAATGGATGAGTTCAAGATCCTTAGGGGCTCAAAGAGGGTGCACAGCAAGGTCACTACTCTGAACTTCAAGAGGGTGGAGTTCAAACTCTTCAGGGACCTGCTTGACAGAGTGTCATGGGACAAAGCCCTAGAGGGAAGAGGGACACAAGAAAGCTGTATTCAAGAGTCATTTCCTGCAAGCACAGGAGCAGTGCATCCCCAGAAAGAGGAAGGCAGGCAAGAATGCCAGGAGGCCACCATCGACGAACAAGGAGCTCCTGGACTTACTCTGGCACAAAAAAAACCAAGCAGGGAGTGGAAGCAAGAACGGGTTAGATGGGAGGTACACAAAGAGGCTGTCTGAGCAGCCAGGGATGAGGTTAGGAAAGCTAAAGCTGTGATAGAATTAAACCTAGCCAGGGACACAAAGGGGAACAAGAAGAACTTCTACAAGTACATTGGAGATAAAAGTAAGACCAGGGAAGATGTGGGCCCTCACTGAAAGGAAACCGGAGACATGGCCACAAGGGATACAGAGAAGGCTGAGGTGCTCAATGACTTCTTTGCCTTGGTCTTCACCAAGGGCTCTGGCCTCACCGCCCAAGTTACAGAAAAGGAAGGTAAGAACTGGGAGAAGGAAGATCCACCAACTGTAAGTGAAGATCAGGTTCAAGACCATCTAAAGAACCTGAAGGTGCACAAGTCCATGGGACCTGAGGGAACTGGCAGATGAAGTTGCCAAGCCATGAACCATCATATTTGAAAGGTCATGGCAGTCTGGTGAAGTCCCCACTGACTGGAAAAGGGGAAACATAAACTTCATTTTCAAGAAGAGTAAAAAAGATGACCCAGAAAACCACAGGTCAGTCAGTCTCACCTCTGTGCCTGGCAAGATCATGGAGCAGATCCTCCTGAAGGCTCTACTAAGGCACATGGAAAATGAAGGAGGGGTGACTGGCAAGCACCATGGCTTCACCAAGGGCAAATCATGCCTAACCAACCTGGTGGCCTTTTATGATGGAGTTACGGCATCAGTGGATAAAGGAAAAGCAACTGATGTCATCGACCTGGACTACTGCAAAGTGTTTGACACTGTCCTGCACAACATCCTAGTGGCAAAATTGGAAATATATGGATTTGATGGATGGACCACCTACTGGATAAGGAATTGGTTGTATGGCTGCACTCAGAGAGTTGCGGTCAACAGCTCAGTGTCCGCATGGAGACTGGTGATGAGTGGCATTCCCCAGGGACTGGTAGTGGGACCACTGCTATTTAACATCTTTGTTGAGTACATCCTCAGTAAGTTTGCTGATGAGACCAAGCTGTGTAGTACAGTTGATGTGCTAGAGGGAAGGGATGCCATCCAGAGGGACCTGGACAGGCTTGAAAGGGGGGCCCATGTCAACCTCATGAAGTTCAACAAGGCCAAATGCAAGGTCCTGCACAAATACAGGCGGAGCAGAGAATGGCTTCAGACCAGCTCTGAGGAGAAGGACTTGGGACTGTCAGTAGATGAAAAACCAAACATGAGCTGGCAATGTGTGCTCACGGCCCAGAAGGCCAACCGGATCCTGGTCTGCATCAAGAGAAGCATGGCCAGCAGGTCAAGGGAGGTGATTCTACCCCTCTACTCTGCTCTTGTGAGACCCCACCTGGAGTACTGTGTACAGTTCTGGGACCCTCAATGCAAGAAGGATGTCAAGCTGCTGGAAAGGGTCCAGAGGATTGCCATGAAGATGATCAGAGAGCTGGAGCA
>NW_010118084.1:0-1498 GCF_000699245.1 Pterocles gutturalis
GTCTCACCTCTCCCCCCTCCATGGGCGCAGCAGGTGGGGGTCCGTCCCGTGGGGTGCCCGTGGTCCCCGTCCCCCGCCCCGTGGCGCAGCAGCAGCTCAGCCGCCTCCGCGCTGCCATGCTCCCGGGCCAGTGCCAAGGCTGTCCTGGGGGGGACATGGTGACACCGTGGCACAGGGACATGATGGCATGGTGACACAGTGCATGATGGCGTGGTGGCACAGTGGGACAAGAGCACAGTGGCTTGGTGGCATGATGGTGTGGTGGCACGGTGACACCATGGCATGGTGACACAGTGGCATTGTGGCACGATAGCATGGTGGCACTGTGACATGATGGCATGGTGGCACAATGGTGTGGTGGCACAGTGGCACAATGGCACAGTGACACGGTAGCATGGTGGCACAATGGCATGGTGGCACAGTGACATGGTGGCATGGGGACACAATGGCACAGTGACACGATGGCTTAGTGGCATGGTAGTATGGTGACACAATAGCATGGCGGCACAGTGACACAATGGCATGGTGACACAATGGCATAATGATACAGTGACATGATGGCATGGAGGCACAGTGGCTTGGTGGCATGATGGCACAGTGACACAATAGCACAGTGGCATGACGCCATGGTAGCACCATGACACGATGGCATGATGGTATGGTGACATGATGGCACAGTGACACAATGGCATGGTGACATGGTGACACAATGGCACAGTGACATAGTGGCCTGGTGGCACAGTGGCTTGGTGGCATGATGGCACAGTGACACAATGGCACAGTGACATGATGCCACGGTAGCACTGTGATACAATGGCGTGATGGTATGGTGACATGATGGCACAGTGACACAATGGCATGGTGACATGGTGACACAATGGCACAATGACATGGTGGCCTGGTAGCACAGTGGCATGACAGCACAGTGGCTTGGTGGCTCGATGGCACAGTGACACAGTGGCACAATGGCATGGTGACATGATTGCACAATGACATGGTGACACAGTGGCACAATGGCACAGTGACACAATGCCATAGTGACACGGTGGCACAGTGACACGATGGCATGGTGACATGATGACATGGTAGCACAGTGGCAGTGACATGATGGCATGATGGCAGAGTGGCACAATGGCACTGTGACACGATGGCACGGTGGCATGACGGCAGGGTGGCATGGTGACATGGTGGCACAGTGACACAGTGGCCCAGTGGCCAGGTCCCTCCCCACTCTTCCCCCTCTCTTTGGGGACACTCTGCAGCGGTGTCCCCCCACAGACCCCGGTGTCCCTTGGGGACAGGGGACATCACCGGCGATGCCCTTGCAGGTGGCACGCCCATAGTCCCCATGGAGCAGAGCCATCGAGCCACCACCCCAGGCCTTGGGGGGGGACAGAGCAGGGTCCCCCCCCCATCACCCCAGATGTCCCCAGTGTCCCCGTGGCCACTCACTTGTCGTCCCCATCGGCCAGGCGGGGGTCGGCCCCTCGCCGCAGCA
>NW_010118085.1:0-1742 GCF_000699245.1 Pterocles gutturalis
CAGCCCCCGCCTGCCGGGACCAGTCACCCACCCGGGCTCCTCTCCAGCTCCCACTGGTGGGTGACAAACCCACAGAGGAGCCATCCCCAAGGCAGCCGGGTTTCCTGTCCCAGGGGAAAAAGCCGAGCTGGCGGCACC
Source organism: Pterocles gutturalis (assembly GCF_000699245.1). NCBI lineage: Eukaryota > Metazoa > Chordata > Aves > Pterocliformes > Pteroclidae > Pterocles > Pterocles gutturalis. The sequence continues at coordinate 139 of NW_010118085.1, forward strand.
AAGCCCCGGGAGCCGAGGCTGATCCTCCCCCTCTATCGGGAAAAGGATGTTTTCTCCAGGTGAAAACACGAGCTCAGCACCAAGAACCACCGCCCCCGCGGACACGACCGTTCCCAGCCCGTTGGTCACCGCGGGGGCCGGGCTGTGGCACCCAGCCCCTCACCCTGGCGTCACCATCGCCGGCCGAGGAGCTGCCCCACGGGCAGGAGTTCAGCCGAAGCTCCAACAGCTGGAGGAATGTCAAGGGCAGCCATCAGGCTGTTAGTCACACCCCAGTCACACCAGTTGGACAAGGACACTGGTTATCCCCTCATCTCCATTTCTATGCCAGACCACACACCGCTCCGGGAGCGGCAGAGCCTGGGACTGCTCTTTTGGATGCCTTTCAATATTGCTGGGTGTTTTTTTTTTTCTCTCCTTTTTTTTGCTCCAGGGCAAGGATTTCATCAGCTTACAGAGCTTTAAACAGGCAACCGGCATCTGCCGGGCCAAAGATTGCTCGGCAGGTACGCGGAGGATTAAAGGTGACAGCGGTTAACGGGCAGCTCGTCTCCTGCCTCTCCTCCTCGATTAAAACCAGGCTGTTGGGTACCACCAAGGAGAGATCGCCCTGCTGAGAAACCCCAGCACAGCAGCTCTTTCGGGCGTATTTTGGGGTCCCCAGGGGTGGGTGCGATGGGCTGCGGGGTTTGCGGAGCGGCTTAAGCGCTGAGCGGAGCTGCTGCTAATCACAGCCCTGCTGCTAATGAGATCTCCCACGGGGGAAAGAAGTTGGGTTAGTCCCGGCTGCCCTTCCGCGGAGAGCGCGGCGGTACTTACGTTCGATTTTCTTCTTCATTCTCGGACATACCAAGAACCAGACGACGAGAGCACAGACAACAGCACTCCCCACCGAAATTAGGAGGATACCCCACAGAGGAAGTTTTTCAAAGCTCGGCACTAGGAAATAAAACAACGGATCTTTGAAAACCCTCCGGGCAAAAGCCTCCTGCACATCCGACTCCGCTCTCCCCACCTCGGGGACTCCATCACCTGCAGCATCCCTCAGCTAATCCACCTGCCAGGGAGGAACACCGGCCAAAAGCCACCGAAACCACGAGCTTGCCCCATGCAGACCTCCCCCCTGGTTACAATCTCCTCTTTCCCCTGTGCAGACACCTTCCCCTCCCTCCAGCAGCCAAACCCCCCCCCCCCCAGAGGCCAACCCCCCCCCCGGGGCTGGTGTGAGCCCCGGGCAGGACCAGGAGCTGTGCTCAGCCCTTGTCTCCTCACTTGCGGCAATGTCAAAGAAAAAAAAAATTAAAAAAAAGGAGAAAAAAAACACCCAGTACAGACACTGCAGAGCCAGCACCGCGTCCCTGCGTGGGGAGAGGACACCCAAGACCGGGGTGTCCCCCCACACCCCCAGAACCCCTCCAGCTGAGGTGGGGGGACACATTTCTTCTGCTCTGCGAGTCCCCAGGTCTCCGTGACCCCGTTAGCGGCACTCTGCCTCCCAGCCCGGGTTCTGCATTATGCAACCTGCTGCAGCCCCGGCAGCGGGAGCTTGTGACCGCCCGGCTCCCTGGGTCCTGCTGCGGGTGATAACCGCGGCTACGGCACCG
>NW_010118086.1:0-9248 GCF_000699245.1 Pterocles gutturalis
CACATAAGCCTCCCCATGATCAAAAAAACTAATATTGCACCTCTGGCACCAGCCTCTGAGCCAGGTGTTGATCAGATGTGTTTTCCTGATCCTCTCAGTGTTCATCCCTGCCACTGTGGGGATTGAGGAGAACACGATCTGTGCTCCTGATCCTCTCATCAATCGCCCCAGTGCCCTGAAGTCCCTTTTAATTGCTTTCGTACTTCTCTCTGCAACCTCATCGCTTCCAACCTGCATGACCAACAGTGGGTAGTGATCAGAGGGCTGTACCAAACCAGGGAGCAAGTTAGGCAGTACTCAATAAGAGCAAATGCAAAGCTCTACATTTAGAGGCAATCAGCTGCACAGTGATTGGGTAACAGATCACTGCTCACACAGCTGCACTGCAGAAAGAGATCTAGAAGTTAACTGGTATATTTTGTGATCCAAGGGGAAATGCATAATGGAACAGGTTTTATCACCTGTAAGAATTTCTTCACTCATTTAAATGGCAGAGTTGTCCTCAGCTGGAGAGTCATGCCCAGTTCTGGGTACTAATTCAAGAAAAATGTGAACCAGCTGGAAAAGGCAGTAAGAATAATCAGAGGTTTGCAAAACAGGAAAGGCTGAAAGAACTCGAACTACTCAGTCTAGAGGGATGAAGAGGTATGTGGGGAAAAAACGTGTATATTAGAATAAATTCTTAAGGTCCATTATCAACACAGTGATCTTAAACCTTGAAAACTTTACCTTACCTGCCAACAAAAAAGTCTTAATATCCAAGATTTTTTTAAATGGAAGATAGTGCCTGTAACTGTTCCTGTTTGAAAGCAGACTGGACAAACATCTACGACAGACAGGTAGAAGCAGCATCACACTGATTCTCTAATGGAATTTAAAATTAGTTCAGATAATCTAGTAGAAAGAGTTGGAGTTGGAGAAAAAGGTGAGTGACTCTCCTACAGAAAGTATACATCTGAATTACCTGAATTACAGTTGTGTTGGGTTTGCACGGCAAAGTTTTGGTAGCAGGGCAGCTACAGATATGCTTTCTGTGAGAAGCTGCTAGAAGCTTGCCCCACATCCCACAGAGCCAATGCCAGCTGGCTCCAAGACAGACCACTGCTGGCCAAGGCCGAGCCCATCAGTAACAGTGGTAGCATGTCTGTGATCATACATTTAAGGTGAAAAAAACCTGCAACTTTAGCCAGAGAGAGGTCTGAGAATATAGAATTATAGAATCACAGAATCATTAAGGTTGGAAAAGACCTCAAGGATCATCAACTCTGAAGCAGCCCTGCAGACACCAAGGTCAGTGCAGAAGGAGGGAGGAGGTGCTCAGGCGCTGGAGCAGAGGTTCCGCTGCAGCCCGTGGTGCAGCCCATGGTGAGGCAGCTGTGCCCCTGCAGCCATGGAGATAATGGAGGGGCAGAGATACACCTGCAGCCCGGGGAGGACCCCATGCCAGAGCAGATGGATGCCTGAAGGTGGCTGTGACCCCATGGGAAGCCCGTGCTGGAGGAGACTGTTCCTGAAAGACTGCACCCATAGAAGGGACCTGCATTGGAGCATGAAGAACTGCAGCCCATGGGAAGGACTCACACTGGAGAAGTTTGTGGAGGACTGTCTCCCATGAGAGGGACCCTGCACTGGAGCAGGGGAAGAGTATGGGGAGTCCTGCCCCTGTGGAAGAAGGAGCAGCAGAGACAACACGTGATGGACTGACCACAACCCCCATTCCCCATCCCTCTGCACTGCTGGGGGGGAAGCAGTAGAGAAATCAGGAGTGAAGTGGAGCGCAGGAAGAAGGGAGAGGTTGGGAGAAGGTATTTTTAAGATTTAGTTTTTATTTCTCATTACACTACTCTGATTTTATTGTCTGTAAATTAATTTCCCCAAGTTTATTCTGTTTTGCCCGGGATAGTACTTGCTGAGTGATCTCTCCCTGTCCTTATCTCAACTCACAAGCTTTTTGCTATGTTTTTTCTCCCCTGTCCTGCTGAGGAGGGGAATGATAGAATGGCTTGTTGGGCTGCCTAGTGTCCAGCCAAGGCCAAACTCAACACAACAGTAAGGATGTCGTATAATTCAGCCAGGCCTCTTTTCACTTTTCTTCCAATTCTCAGTGACTTCTGCATCCAAACTTTGTGTTACATTGCCCTTAAATCTCATTATCTTGCCAATTTATGGTAGATATTATTTGCAAATCTGATATTACCTTTGTCTTCAGGAACTGAATCATGAAAAGGAAGAAAGTAATGATCTAGTTCTGTGTTAGTATTTGTGAGCTTTGTCACTGGAAGACGACATTAAAGAAACAGAAGACAACTGATCAATGTTCAGTGTATCATTTAAAGCTACACACTACCTAAAACATACTGCCTAAACCAATGCTTTCTCACACTAAGCCATTTTCTCTGCGAAGATTATATATTGCCCACGGTGGTATTTGTCACTTGGACACACAACTCAAATGTGATACCAGAAATGCGGCAGTAGGTGGCATAATTACACTGTGATCTCGTGGAAATTTCGGCTCCATTATTTTTTTCCTAAATCATTCAGACCAAATATTAAAAAAAAAAAAAAAAAAAAAGAAAAAAAGTTCCATGCCCGACACATTTTGCTCTCAAATTGAGGAAGTATGAAGCTAGCTGATCAACCATATGAGCAGAAACAATACAGTGGGAAATGTAGCTGTATTTTCTTGTTAGAGAGAGCTGTGCCCTGGACCCAAATTTTTATAACAATTGCCAGAATCAAGCTAGAATTCAGTGTTTAAATTTCCTCTTGCAATTACAAGAAATAAAAGTTTCAGAAAAGAAACACATCATGTTCTTATGTAGATATGTAGATAATGCAGTTAACATTACTAACCCTTGCTTTAAGATTGCTTTCTTCCATGCAGATTTTAAGGCAAGGTTGACTGGACATTATAATTTTGATGTTTCTCTAGGGAATTGCAATTAAATTTAGAAGTAACTATGTATCAGAATTTTCCCCTCTATCTTCACAGCTATCATAGGTTTTCAGAAATTTAATCTGAAGTTATTTTAAATTACAGCAAAAGCCCTCGGTGTATTTCAGACTATGATCTCAAAGTGATGAGCAGATATTAAAGAATGTCATTGTAAAAAAAAAAGGACACCATAAACAATGTAACACAACAGCTTCAGAGCCACAGGCAGCAGTAAAACTAAGCTTCCACTACCAATAAGGAATTGCATGGTGCTTGTTTCCTTTGCAGTTAAGAATGTTTCAAGATGCACACTGTCTTGCAAAAGTCTTCTGTCTTTCTAGAGTGCAGAATAAACCCTCCAGTAGACATCAGCATCATCTTACTTGATCTTCATTCACTGAACTATAGCACAGGCTCTCAGAAAGAACCGAAACAACCAAAAAAAGATCCTCAAAGAAGCTAATATCCTTAATATGTGACATAGCACCTGGAGACAGCAGGGCCACACAGGCAACACTAATCCCTCTTAGAATCCTGGATTCCCTCCTCAGCTATCTTTACTGCTGCCTTTCCTCATTTAGAGAAATAATGGAGAAAGAAATATTGTCTAGAAACTTTTCTATAATTTATGCATCAGTTTTGAACACTGTGGGCCATTTCTTACAGGCAGTTTAGGCAGACAGAAGCATCATCATCCCCTCCCCATTTCATCACCTCTTCTTTCCTAACTCTTTCAGGCAAGCATAACCTGTTTCTAAATTGCACTCAGAACTTGGTTTACTCTCCTAAATTTGGTTTATTCTCCTCATGATAACACCAGGTATACACACTTTTCCTATACCAGAAGAGCCTTCTGCAGTCTTTAACAGGTTCTTCCACCACCTAGAAGATCCTTTTGTAGTACCCTTGGACAAAAATATGCACAAAGGCATAAAGAGCTCTATCCCCTTATGTAAGACTTTGTTAGAGAGGACTGAAGACTTGGGGGAAAAAAAAAAAAAACAAAAAACAAAAAACAAAAAAACCCTATCCTTCCAATTCTGTGTACCTGTTCAGGCTTTTTGTTTATATCAGTTGTGATATAAGCAAAGAGGTTCAGTCAGACAAGCCTTGTCTCCCTTGTGCATTGCAGTAGCCTTAATTACATGATCAAATTTCTTTGTACAAGACCATCACCTGAGTGATTCAGTGTCCAGGGTGCTGATGCTTACTGAATAGAGGGTACTCAGCATTTTCACGTTGTTCTTATTACTCAGCAAGCAACCTCACAGTTTAGTACATTCTTCAAATTTTATCCTGAACAAATTTCTGTGTGAAAGTGAAGTGTTTGTCACCCATCACATTGTCTTAGTGTTCCGTTCCATAAAGTAAAGGAGCATTATGATTCCTTTGCTTTTACCAGTAATAAATCAAAGCACGGAAGTCAAAGTTAACATCTGGATGACAACTTTTTCAAATCAGTACAGTGTGATTCTCCCAAGTTTTCAGAACAGAGTTTCCATTCACTAAAGTTTAGCTGGTAAATCTCAGCATGAACTGGGATACTCAGGTGAGAAGTAGCATGCAATTAGTGGGGGTTCCGGCTTTGAGTTCTGCTTTTTAGTTTGTTTAGTGTTTGGTTGGTTTGTTTGTAGGAGTTTGATTTGAGTGACCTACTAAGATTCCAACAAGACTTTGTGCAAGGGGTATTAAATTCTCAAGGACAAGTTTCACCTGCGTTAGTTTTAAGACCTATCTCCTCTACGTCAGTCATTACGTGTTCCTGTCTACATATCACTCAATCTCCACAAACATCTGAAAGTTTGGACCTTATACCCAAAATGTTTATTATTTTCTCATCAAGTTCATTAATGTTCAGTGTGCAGTGCTAGTGTACTGCCTGTTTAAAATACAGTAGGAAAAGCTCTCTGTGAGAGATTGTCCTAGTACACTCACATATTGAAGATGTAGTACATCTCGCTAGAAGCTGCAGTATTCCCAAATTTACTTTTTAGAGTGCTTAGGAATAGTCCAACTGTGCCCAAATTTTATAGCATAAGCCTCTATTTTGCACATTAGAAACTATGAACAGTTCCTCTGCATTTCTCTCCTAGCCCAAAATAATTTCAAATACATATAACCAAATCTACTAAATTTATCAATAATACTTGAATAATTTGAGATGCCTTGCAACATGCGTTTTACTTGAGGGCATAATCACAGAAAACAGTATTATTGCTCGCAGAGGGCAATATTTAAATGTGAGATGATGGCAAGGGACTCCTCAGACTGCAGATTCTATTGTCACACTCAAGTCAAATCAAGTTGCATCTTGAGGGGATTTAATTTAGTTTCTAAACAAAACAAGCTGGTTTGGGGAAAATGTTTTGCAACAGCAGTGTGTTGTGCAATTCTTCCTCTCCTTTCTCCTCTCCCCCTGCGATACATCCTGGAACCCAAATGAAAACAGAGCAAACATTCATCATTAGGCTACCTTCTCCCAGTTATTTCACCTTTGCGGGTAATGGAAATTTGACAAGCTTGAGTCCACACGTAACAAGGAGTCTATGGCCTTCTTCCAACCCCTTGCAATATTCTCTGCTGGAGAATTCATTACATTGCTGGGGTTTTTTTGTGTATGTGGTTTTCTTTTTGTTGTTGTTGTTTTTGTTGTGGTTGGTGGGTTTTGGTTTGGTCTGTTGGTTTTTTTTTTAAGAACTGAAGCTATCGGGACCCTTTTAGCTTTTGTACTTTTATTTCTGTCACTGCCCTAGCTGAGTTCTTCTTTACAACAGGAAGATGTTCTCAGGTTCTGTCTCACAAGTACTCTCTCTGAAAGAAGTCAGAGGCTTTTACATATTTACTTAGTAACAGGTGTTCTCTTGCTCAGTGTATATTCATGTAACATCTGCCCCAATTCCCTATTTACCCATGGAAGTCACGTCCTGCTTGCTTCACAGGACATAAAACTGTTCTCTGGAACCAAATAAACTTACCTTTTGTGTCAATGGCTTCCTCAGTATTATTAAGTCTACTGGTCTGTTAGGATAGTAAACAGTGTACAGGTGACACCAAAAAAAAAAAAAAAAAAATCACACCATTTACTCTAGGTTAACAAGTCAATACATTATACACTCCATTTTGCCAGAGGAATGCCTGTTACATTTAAAAGGAAACCTTACGACAGTTGTATTGTAGTTCATGATCTTTGTCCATACCAGGCAAACTCTGCTAAGGTTTGCAAACACAAATACTCATGTAAGCAAGCTTTTTCTACCCTACAGGTAAAGATGTGTGTTCCTCCTCCTGCTAATTGTAAGGGCTCATATTTTTTTTTCTGGACAACAACTTGGATCTCCACATAGTCATATGCTACGGTTTCTTTCACTCTAGTATTCCAAATGCGCAAGTCATCTCTATTGTTTCAGGCAGTATCTGCCCTCAGAAGTGGACCAAATCTGCTGGCTGCAAGTTCTGGCTGCTTTGTCAAGGATCCATTATTTTTCAGAGTTTTAATTAAGTAACCAATCTTTTATGGAACACACCTTGCAAAGCAGTAGAAACCAGCTGCTTAACCACTTCAATCAGTAAAATCATCTCCCCTCCAAGTTTAGTTTTTGCAAAGAACACTGAATTCTCCAGGTTCCTATGTTTAGATTTGACTATACAGAACAGATCCTTTGATGTAACTGAATGTTACAAGGGAAGACCCTCAGATATGCCATGTCACAATGGCAACTGCTTCCTGAAAGCCTGCATTATCACTCACTATCTATTTGTAGGGCCAAGCATGGCTTAACTTTCTCAGCTTGTCACTTTAATTGCTCCATCCAGAAGTGTGTTAGCATGCTAGCAGATGTGGTATGCTGTAGTTACCCAGAAATTATGATGGTTTACGTAGAGTTTTGATTCCAGATGCTTGTAAACTTGTAAACCCCCCCAGCCCCCACCCCCGCTGCCACCACAGGCCGCCCCGGGGAGCACCGGCGGCCGGGAGCGCTGCCCGCAAGGTGGCAAACAGGGCATGGGGAGACGGCTCCCACGGGAGGGTGTCCCTTCACAGGAGAGACGGGCATTCCCTTGGCCAGTGGGAGGATTGAGGTACATAGAACCCAGCAACCCGGCACCATCTGTGACCATCTGCGACCATCTGCGGGGGCGAAGGGCACTCGTCCTGCCTGACCCTCAAGGCAGAACGGTGCCACCCGTTTGAGAGAGAAGGCTGCAGCTCTGGCTAAGGGTCTGCGCCACCTGCCCCAGCGGTGGCCGATGCCTCCACCCAGACGGAGCTGCTGAGGGAAGAAACTGCAGTGCAGACTCGGGACTGAAGCAGGTGCCCGGACCTTTCTCCTGGGGCAGGGACAGGCAGCAGTCCTGGTGTGCCTGCAGAAGGTGTGCCTAGGTGGAGGAGCCCCTGCGGCAGGTGGCTGAGCTGCAGGAGGCTGAGAAGAGCTAGTTAGCTGGTTCTAAGGGAAGTCTGCAGTGGACCCACAGCCCATGGCTAAACAGCCAAAAACTCCCCCACCAGCACCCACAGAACACGGGGGGCCAGTAATGCAGAAGGGAGGGAAGCCAACAATGCAGAGGAGTTGAAGCCTGCAAAGGGAAGGACCAGCAAGAGGAAAAGGCTTCCCCGAGATGCCTTGCAGAACTGCTTCACCCCGTGGTAATGTTTAATGCAGCAGCCTTATATTGCCATTTACCACTTATTCTCTTGCTCAGTCATCAGTGAAACAAATGTCTTCTGTTGGTGTTCCCTCGGTGAGGGGAGTTGCATTTAAAATTGGTGAGGGTTTAAAAAGTTGTAATGCTAATGGATCTTCATTTATATGCATATGTAATTTGGAAACTTTAGTATGTCCTCTGGTTAATTTAATTTCCTCTGCAATTCCTGTCAAGTAGGCATACTGTTTTCTGACCATAGGTTTTTGTGTCAGTCCTTGTGGGGCAGTAGTCCCCTTTAGGATTGCTTCTAGCAAATTAAATGGTCCTCTGGTTTGCACAGGCTGTCCCTGGTGTATTTTCTCAACTTGTTTTACTGCTCAGACTGAAGACAAGGGTCCCTTTTCCCACTTGGAGGATCTCTGTTCTGCTTCTTTAAATGCAGTCAGGCTCAAGAGTAAAGGTCCCTTTGGTCTGTCAGGGTCAGTTTCCAATACAGAAAGTACCACATTAAGCAAAACCCCATTTGGTCCTAAATAGGATTATGAGGGTGTACTGGTCCCAGTGACTGATAACATTTTCATTCTCATATTGGGGTTTTGAGTGCATCTTCAAGTGAGTACAGTGGGCAAGCAATGATAGAAAATCCAGGTACGTGCTTTCTCTACGTTCCCATTAACTGTTGCAATTCTTTCCTAGATTGGGGAATTTGTAGCTCTTCACTTTTCTTAAGGTATGTGGAAGAATAATTTCACTGCTCGCTGTCCACCAAGTACCTAAAAACTTTACTTCTGTACTTGGTCCCTGACATTTCTCACGTGGGATCTCAGCTTCTGCTTTATGTAGTGCTTGCTACATTGCTGCTACCTCTTCCCCCACCTTTTCAGGGGAAGTTCTTCCAATTAGAATACCATCTATATATTGACAGTTTCACATCTTGAGGAAGTGAGACTGTCTGCAAAAGTTCAGCAAATGCAGCATGAGCAATCCTGGGTGAATGTTTATATCCCTGTGGAAGACTGTTAAAGGTGTATTGTACCCCTTCCCAATGAAAAGCAAATTTCTCTTCCTCCTGCAAGGGGACCATGAAAAACATATCTTTCACATCTAGCACTGCCATCCACTCACCGGACTGGCAGGCCTGATTGCTGTCCAGGCCTCACTAGTTTTTGCATCTTGTGGTTTATGTGTCTCTGGATTTCATGCTATACTGAAATAATGGAAAGTCTTAAGGGTGTCAGGGGCTCTCCTTATTAGCAGCTTAAGTATATTTGGATCTGTAGGAGCTGAGATAGGAACATCAGTGGTACCACATTGATGTATGTCTTGGAGGCAAGCAGACTTTGTAAAAGCAGCAGAGAGGTCATTTAAAAATTTAACAGGTATTAACATAGGTTCTCCTGTCTCCAGCACGTTAATGTCACCAGCCCAATATGCCACTCTGCTGGTCGCTGAGCGGGAATTATTTGGGGAATTGAGAAGTGTCACATTGCAGAGAATTCAAAAGCTCCGTATACTTGGCTGCACCGTAACAGGGAGGCAAAGGTTTACAAAACAAGCAGGTTGCCGTGGCTCTTGGCACTCACTCTGCTGTACCAGTAAAAACAGTAAAAAAGAGGGGAAAGAAAAATCAACAGAACTGTTACAGGGTCCTCATTATTTAATACGT
>NW_010118087.1:0-41596 GCF_000699245.1 Pterocles gutturalis
GCTTCCTTTTTTTGTTTGAGTTTGCTCAGGAGTTCCTTGTTCGTCCATGCAGGCCTCCCGGCATTTATGCCCGCCTTCCTCTTTGTTGGGATGCATCGCCCCTGAGCCTGGAGGAAGTGATCCTTGAATATTAGCCAGCTTTCTTGGGCCCCTCTTCCCTCCAGGGCTTTATCCCATGGGACTCTTCCAAGCAGGTCCCTGAAGAGGCCAAAGTCTGCTCTCCTAAAACCCAGGGTAGTGAGTTTGCTGTGCGCCCTCCTCACTGCCCTGAGGATCTTGAACTCCACCATCTCATGGTCGCTGCATCCCAGGCTGCCCTTGAGTTCCACATTCCCCACCAGCCCTTCCTTGTTGGTGAGGACAAGGTCCAGCATAGCCCCTCTCCTGGTTGGTTCGTCTATCACTTGGAGAAGGAAGTTGTCACCAACACATTCCAGGAACTTCCTGGCCCACGCATGCTGTGCTGTGCTGTTCTTCCAACAGGGTAGTTGAAATCCCCCGTGAGGACCGGGCTTGTGAGTGTGAGGCTGCTCCTATCTGTCTATAGAAGGCCTCATCCACTTGCTCTTCATGGTCAGGTGGCCTGTAGGAGACCCTCCCCTGTCTCCCCTGTCCCTGCCATCCCTTTGATCCTGACCCTCAAGCTCTCTGTCAGCTCCTCATCTGACCCCAGGTGGAGCTCCATGCACTCCAGCTGGTCTTTGACACAGAGGGCAACATCCCCTCCTCATCTCCCCTGCCTGTCCTTCCTAAAGAGCCTGTATCTCTGCATTCCAACACTCCAGTCATAGGATCCATCCCGTCATGCCTCCGTAATGCCAAAAAGATCATACCCCCACAGGCGTGCACACATCTCCAGCTCCTCTTGTTTATTCGCCATACTACGTGCATTCGTGTAGAAGCACTTAAGTTGGGCTCCCAAAGAGGCTGGACCTCCTCCTACTTATTTCACAGTAGCTATTTCCTAATGCCTTTGAGACCTAGGCCATACAGTTTATTTTACATCTAATTGAACAACAGAGCTCCATCCCATGACAGAGCACAGGAATCCAGCAAAGACAAGTCACGCCCAAGAGCTACAATGCCCTCTCCACAGCCAATTTGAGAAGCAGTGCACTGCTAAACCACTACTTCTCTATTTTGTCAGACTTGTTTTATCTTCTGTGATAGGAGAAATAATTATACTTTCCAATGCTCTTATAAACTTTTGAGAACCTCTGGAGAGAAGTGCTACGCAAGAGCAGTGTCATTGCTTACAATGAATCTGATGGTTGCTTATGGTGAGAGGAAGCAAAACAGCTCACAGGTGGACCAACAGAGAGAAGAGCAGGAACAAGGTAAGGACTGGGATAAATAGGCTGTGCAGTCACCAATTTTTTAAATTTTAATTTAATTCAATACCTGCTTAGCTCTGAAGTAAAAACTGCCCCATCAAGCAGAGATTAGGTCACCCATTCCCATGTATGCCTTCGATACAACAATACCAGTATCCTCCTTTTCTGTGTAGAAAATGGGGAAAGTAATTGTTTATCCCAAAGAAGGTAGTACAGGAGAGGGACAAAACCAGTGTCTTATGTCAGTAAATAAGCTAGTGCAGTGATAATCTGAAACTAGACCTGGCACAAGGAGATAGCCTTACTGGTCACCTGGACACATGGCTAATTTGGGCTGCTTTTGTGTATGAGGGGAGACTGAGGGCCTTCACCAGGTCTGGAATGCTTTGCTCGACAGGGTGGAGCACTGTACGGGGGGCCATACTGAACCGTGAGGGGGGATATAGTTGCCAGTGACCAGGCTGAAGTCAGCTGAATTAAGCGCAAGAAATACGATAACCATGGGAGGGAGCTCTTAATTTATTGCTGCCTTAGACACAGTGGGGGTTTCTGCAGCCCTTAGTAAGAGATAAGAGTAGTTTGCAAGGGAAAAGTGAAACAGCATTTAACAGCCACACCGTGATTTCTAAAATTGAATTAAATGCTAACTTGAGGGGGGGAGGGGGGAAATTTTCCCATCCCCTTTTGCCTCCCACATTGCATCACTCACTGCAGTGAACTCTGGTGAATGTTACAGACATGCATTTGTCTAACACTTGCTTTCATACTTGCAGTGATGATGAGGGGAAAAACCCAGAGAACAAATAAACCCTAAGGACCCTCTTGTAGAAAGTTCAGAGTGGAACATTTTCAAGAGTAGGTGTTTGCTGAAGGCCCCTGTAAGCTGAGCTCTTTTTTCCTTGCCCCTCTCATTTAAGCTTTCATTTACACAGTTACTCTCCTGCTGGTATGGGCTCACTGAAAAATGGCTAAGGAAATATAAAAGCCAGTGGAAAGAAAAATACTTCTACTCAGTCTGTATCTGCTTAAGGGTGCAGCTGCATGAGCACCAAGCTTCATTTCATAGGGCAGATGAGGATCAATGTTGTGATCAGTTTTAAGAAATTCTGTAACACTTCGTGGAACAGGATGTGGCCCAAAATTGGCAGATTATAGTAACCAGTGTGAAGCAAGGCAATGTATCACACCAATGGCGTGGTTAGAAAGTGTGACAGTTCTTCATCTGAGAGATGAAGTAGAAAAGTACCTATTCCAGAGGCTATTATAACTCTCTTTGTACGAAGGAAAAAATATGCTAATTGAAAGAAAAATCCATGGATTTCTCTTGCAAAGATTCTGGAATGATCTCTTCCTACCTTCTCTATTATTTTTTTTTCCTAGCAGACATATGGATTAACATCATAACTGCAAATTAGAATGTGTTGAATTTGTTAAACTCCACCATAGGACCTCACGAAGGTTTGGCTATTAAAAATGCTTACAAGTATAATTATTGTTTTAAACAAATGCATTTATTAGAAATTGGCTATGTGGGGGAAAAAAGCCAGAAGAAATAAATCCCAAGGATTCCCTGTACAGAACTTCAGAGAAAGTGACGTTTTCAAAAGACTCAGCATGGGGAAAAGCCAGCAGAATAGGTTTATTCAGTGCTTGGCACTAGCCAGCAGGTCTGTCAGCACACATGAACTAGACAGCCACAACCATGTGGAGAGCATGCATGGTTTTCTTTGGCAGGCAAAAACACATGCTGAGGAGTTAGAATAATTCTTGTGTGAAGGCATGAGAAGTTAACAGATAAAGGACTGAAAGCTGAATGTAGGCTTACGGGTTCTGCTTATTGCTCTGCTGCCTGGAACCTGCTGCTTTATTTGCAATTCTCTTTTACATAGCCCCCACTCCAAATATTCATTAAAATAGATATAACTGCAAAAATATTTAATGTCAGTGATAAGAAAAAGTCTGTGTACTTGTAAATAATAGCACATGCACAAGAGATGAGAGTGAGGCATACAAATATCACTGATGTGTGTTCTTATACTTGTAACTCCCCTTTTCCCCTAACAATCTTAGCTATCCCCACATATTTCCTGTGATGGCCATCATGGAGCAAAGGAATCCAAACATGTATGGATTGCCCAAGGGGCTCTCTACAAAGCATGAGATACAGTTGAGGAAACTGTCCCCATTGAGAAAACATAACATTTGAGCTTCTTCAGTTTTCTGAGGAAAGCTCAAGTTTACCCAGAAGCAACATATTGGCTGAGATCCATTTCCAGAGTCAACAGACACTGACTATCCATGGTTAACCAAGACGTATATTTATTTTTCACACATTAGGCTTGATTCTTCCCCTGAAAACTAACAGATTAAGACTTATTTCCCACATCCTTGATTCTACAGATATGGCACGCACAAAAAGAAATGCTGAACAAAATCTGCATTCTCTGTTTTACATGAGAGCTGAGGAAGAGAAAGCTGAAAAAGAAGTAACCAAAAAAACCCAAAACAAAACAAGGATGAAAAAAACAATATGATGGACTGAAAATATTGCACAAATTGCCAAAGGTATTTGGTTCCTGTTTCAGCATGTACCATATTTAGATACCTACACAGAATGGAGCTATAGTCACCTCTCTGATTCTCTGCAGCAATAGCACTGCATGGTGTCCAGTTAGCTTCCTGATATGCATCTCACAGAGAACCAAAACAGACAAGACTGACTAAGGTTATAAAGATGAGGATCAGACTCTTTCTCTTGTAAACTCTTGGGTGACTGTAAAATGGCCCATTGAAAACCGAAACAACACTGAATGAAAGACCAAAGATCTCTGCTATATGGAGAATGACACATTCATGTCAAGTCAGCTTAAACAGGTGCATGCCTGCACACAGCTGACTGTAGAGTTGACTACAGAGTGTAGAGTACCCTTTATATGTTTGGCTCAAGGTCCCTTTCAAAACAAACCATTCTCAGTCTAATTTTACATATATGAATGCTTCAAGTTGGATGACTGAAGGAAAGATTTTTATACAACTAACTTGCTTAGGAGCACACGATACATCAAGGGAGGAGCATGTTAGCAGGATCAGAGAAAAGCTGGCAGGGAAAAGCTGGCAACATAGTAGTGGAAACAGATGGTCTACAAGCAAAAACTCTATTATGATTAAGAGAAAGTATTCTTAACAGGGTTACATTTCCAAAGGAGGAGTTCTGCCAAAACCAGCACAAAACAGTGTAGTTATTAAAAATGTGATTTAAGTGACCAAGTGAGATGAAAAGTCATTGTCTATCAACTGAGATGTAAGCACCGAGCAAGTGTGTATTTCTACTCCATTAAAATATGAATGAAAAAGACTGAATATAAACTGGTTTTTCCAGGTGAGGGATAGAAACTTCTTAAATCACGCTAATTCTGTCATCAGCTGTTATCTCACCATAGTTCAATCCACTGATCTAACTAAAAACCTAAGCAGGTTATAAAGTGGGATACTGACTTCAGTGGGTCTTTATTATACACCAAATTTGTGCTGCTTAACAGGCATGAATTCAGATGCAAGTTTAAAAGTAAGCAAACAGTTTAAGCTATGCTGAACTATGGATCAAGACCTAACAAGCCCCATGGGAAGGCACAAATAGAAAGACAATAGCAATTTCAATAAGAAAGTGAAATTAAATACCAGAAGTACCTACAAAATTAGCATGAAATGTACAGAGCAAAAGTGATGAAAAACAAGGGAAGAAGGAGGGACTGAAAGTCATTAAAATATCACAGCTGTGTGTCACTTGATGGTAATTCTTAAACCAGTACTCCAACTGTTAAGAAACAATGGAAAACCAAAATACACTAGGGTCAGATTTATCCCAGCAAACTTCACTCAGTTACCCTGCCCAGCATAAGATACATGTGTATATTGCTTCTGTAGATAGTAGAAACAGACATGTATCTCCTGAGGGTGACATGTCAGTTGTCTGAGATACTGATGTGCCTAAGCTGAGGTTCTTAGGTCCCCTGTTAAAGTCACTGAATGTCCTGATTCAGTCTTCAAAAGTGACAGTGACCTGCTGGCACATCTTCAAGTTTAAGGGGCTGCTGAACATTCACTAAAGACACTGATTTCTACGAGTGCGTAAGAATTTACTTATTTGTGAAGATCTTGGCTTCTCTTTTTTGAAAGTTAACTACAGTATGAGAAGGTGCTATACTTCAGACTCCTTACCCTGGTAAGTAAACTCTGATATTAGGCCCAACACTCTGCTCACTGCATATTTCTTTTCCTTCAGCACAGTTGCTGACATGAAACAGGGCATAAACAACAATTATTTCTGTAAAAATACCTTGACTTGTTATAAATTAATAAAACTGTTGCATTCAGCAGTTGGTTAGGAGCGGTAGTAGAACAGGCCCTGACTTTGCCTCCTGCTGTGCGAGAGCAGTCTCACGTGTCCCTTCAGCTCCTGTGCCCCAGCCACTGCATTGGTACGATGGAGGCAGGCTGCTCTGCATGAACAGGGGCTGAAGGGCTTAGGAGGTCCCTTGAACTCCTCAAGCAGGAGGTTGCTGCTGCTGTCCTCTCCCAGGGTTGTGTGTCCCAGCCTCTCCACATGTTGTATAGGAAGCCTAGAAGACTAACTCAAAGCCTGTGGTTTTCTGCATGTGAGCAGACTCCAAAGGTTAAATACTGATGTATCTACACATCCATACCTGCAATATCCACTGTCTGCACCTGCTTTCTGTCAGCAAAGAGTGCATGTGTTAAACATGAGATGTGGAGAGGAGGAGAAGGGGCAGGTCTCAAGCCACACACAACATCATACCTGTAGCCAAGGGTTTGGGAAGCATCGTGGTAAAGTTAGTCATCTTTAGATGACAAACAATTTAGACTTCACAAACTATTAGAGGAGTCCATAATCATACATCCACAGATGAAACAGATGGTATCACAAGCTCCAAATGATCATTTTACTCCAGAATGCTTTGAAAGCAGTCTGTGATGAGTGAGCCATACAAGAGGCAGTCAAGCCCCAGGACAAGTATCGTTAGCATTCAACTTATCCAGAGCTGAGAAGCACTAATCGGGAAAGTACTTTGGACACTTATCAGCTGTCCTTTTAATATGACTTACCAGCAAGAAAACAGAAAGACCATACATCTGATCATCTTGCACTAAGCTTTTGCCACAGGACAGAGGCAGTGCACACTGGTGTTAGAGTACATGCAAAATGAGCCTTATACAACATTAGAACAACGGAGATCACCAAATATCTATAGACAGGGCTGTGGGACTACAGTCCACAAAACTCTTCTCCAAAACCCAGAATTCACTGGACATAAGCCAGCTACACAGAACTACAGCCCAGGAGGCCATAGCAAATGAGAACTACAAAGGGGAAAAACTAGTCACAGGGCAATTTTTCTATCCCACCTTAAGAATGGTGGAAAACTGAAGAAGCAACAGTCTTTCTAACAACACCTCAGGGATGAATCTACAACCTAGAGTAGCTTCTGTGGGAAGGGCTGACTTTTTCTGAGCTGGTTCATGCTCAATACAGCTGGTGACCCTTCCTCTCAAAACTGCAGACAGTGAGTATATACATACATGTACATACCGTATCAGTGAGCAGAAGTGGGGAAGCATCTCCTCTCATAAGAGGGAGAAAGCTTCTCTCTACCGTGTATGGCAAAGTTGCTATCTTGCATCTCAAAGTTACTAAGTACCAAAAAGTTAGAATACCTCATTCAAGGAGTGATTTCAGGCAGTGTTCAGAAAAACACCAGGCTGCTACACTGCTTGGACACAAACTTAACATTAGATTTCCCATGGTTACTCCCCTGCGTGGCATCAGGCATGTCCTTTAGGGGCTTTGGTTGAAGCTTTGGCTTCCATTTCATTGCAACTAACATTAGTGTTGCAAGTGGGTTTAGCAGGCATCCAAGTAAAGCAGCAAGTGTCTTACACCTGCTTACTGTCTACTTTTGCCATTGCTTTTCTCTGTGTTGCATAGTATATATATAAGATGAAAGAATCCAACCAAAAGGAACAAAGCATGTGCGTGTATATACAAGTAAACCAAGCAGTTGGTTCTCTACCTGCAAGAACTACAGACTGCTCCTGAGGTTGCAGACCAGCCATTACAGCCTAGGAGTCAAGCATTTGAGCTCAGTTCTTAGCTCAACCTTAATTTGCCTGAGGAATCCTAGGGAAGTGAAGCAACTTACATTGATGTTACCAAGAATTTGGAAAACTGGAAGTAACTGGTTTGAGGCAAGGACTGGATGTAAGAGCAGGAAAAACTTCAGACTCTCATAAATGGACACTTGCTCCAGGCTTTGCAGGGACAACTATTCTACACCACCGCCTTACAATCTCAAGAATCAGGCAGCCTGGTGCTTACCTATTCACACCAGGTCTGGCTGGGTCTCCACTGGCCTAGCACAGCATGGCTTTTTCTACCAGGCACAGAAGTGCTCCAGAGTGTAAAGCACAAGAGAAGATTTCTGCTCAGAGGCTCTGGACAATGATACCATCTCAAATGCTGCTTTGTGTGGCCTGGAGGCTTGCTTGAAAAATATTTGCAGGCGCAAATCCTCTGGCCTGTAGCAATGCTGTCCAGTAACTCAGACCACCTTACTGCAACATAGAAAGGACACCTAAAACTGGGTCATAGGACTAGCACAGACTGCAAAAAAGGATACTTTTGATAGAAGTACAATTGGAACAAGTTGACAGACCTGTTATCAACATCATGCTTACCCAGAAGTGCAGTGAACTTTTTTCTTCTTTCCTATAAATTGTGCCTCTCTGATTATCTTGTTACTTTCTTGGGCTCCATTCTTTATACTAGAAAGACCACACCAAACAAAAAACCCTACAACACAAAAAAGAAAAAAAAAAAGCCAAAACAAAACAAAAAAACAAACCCAAAACTTTATGAACTTTTATTCCTCTTTGAAACCACTGTATTTCAGTTATGCCTGACTGGTAGGAGGCCTAGTGGATCTGGCCCTGTATGTAAAAGTGTGTCCAATCTTCCCTCTCCCAGCACATAGTGGTACCAGCTTTGGCCATATCAAATCACAAAGAAACCATGACACATGGGGAAAAGGAGTGATACCTCTCCAAAGTTATAAGTTAAAGTGACCAACTATCTACAGCTACTAAGGAAAAAGCCAAGGTTTCCTGTTTCCATAGTCCCTGAGCTCACTGTTCCCCTTTTAAGCGGTTCATTGGTCAAAGAGGTAACTCTGAATGTTACTCTGTGTCTCTGCGGTGTGGCTTAGCTACAGCTCTCTAAATTGAGGTGTGAAAGGACAGGAACACTTATTAAAGGTTTCCACTACAGAACAAGAGCTCTCACTTTTTGCAGCTTGAAATAAACCCTACTCACAACACAGAAGCAAGTGCAACCACAGCAGGGTTTGAGCAGGAAAAGCCTTCACAGGGGGGCTAGTGAAGGACGGTTGGGGGAAAGGAGGTGGTTCTCTGTCACCAGAAAAAGTACTGCCACTCAATTTTTTCCACGTATAGTCAGCCCCACCATGACGCCCCAAAAGTGAACACGAGAACTGACCACTAAATGACAATATATAAACTCTGTGAAAGGGGGCTGACAATAGCTGCTTTCTCTTCTGCCTTGACAAAGAAGCCACCAGCAATGAAACTCCACGCTGCAGCTATCCTCATCATCTTCTGGCTTGGCGTCTTCACTGTCCACACGGTGAAAGGTAAGCTCACAACCCAAGAGGAAGACAGGCATTACTCCACATAGCGCCAGCGGTCTGATGAGCAGGATTCATTCTCAGCCAGAGCTGATTCATAAAATGAAACTTGCAAGAAACCCAGATTAGAACCATGAGAAAGGCAGCTTTATGGGAGATTTCTTCTGATGTCCTGTCAGTTAGCGTCTGGCTTCTGCCTTAATGCAAGGAGAATTTCTGTGCCTTACAACACTTAAAAGGGTTTCTGTGCATTATTCTCTCTCTTACAATCACAAAATCTTGAAGACACAATGTCTTTTAATCTCACTGATGCCATATAGCAATGCATTCTATAGGTTAATAACATTTTATGAAAAATATTTATTGAATAAGATGTACTTTTTTCTTTTTCTAGATATACTTTCGTATGTATTTTTATAATATTATTTTATTTGTCTG
Source organism: Pterocles gutturalis (assembly GCF_000699245.1). Classification (NCBI taxonomy): domain Eukaryota; kingdom Metazoa; phylum Chordata; class Aves; order Pterocliformes; family Pteroclidae; genus Pterocles; species Pterocles gutturalis. Next base: position 9,491 of record NW_010118087.1, read on the forward strand.
TCCCTAATTAAATAGCCTTAATCCCTCTAGTGTCCCTATTTTTAAAAGTTCTTCCCATTCTGTATCACATATTGGCTATTTGCCTGTTTCTAGACAAATATTTGGTACAAACAGGCAAACTATGAACAAAAACTGCAAAGGAGAGCAATGAATTTGTACAATGTCTTCTCCCTCTTTCTGATTTCATACAATTTAACATCTCATTTGAGACCATCTATGAGCACTGAGATGAGCCATGTTTATTAGCCATGCCTTAAATAAGTTTGTCTATAGTGATGTTTAGATCTGTGATTTTTGGATTAGGCTACATGTATCATGCAAAAACATGAACATACACACATACGTCGTCTTACACACAATCAGACTCACGCAAACAAGAACATAAAAAAATCACTGAAAACACTCATATGCAAGCCATATGCAAACCCACAAAAACATGCAAAGAGAAACACACAGAAAAGGCATCTTCACAAAACCACACCAAAACCGAACTGAGACCTGCTAAGTATTCACAAGGTTATGTAGCTACACACTGAGTATGTTGATCCAGTGCCCCTGGAGCTAGATGATACTACACTCATACATTGATTAATGTTACTGCTGTTCATCTTGGCAACATGTAGCTTCATATCACAGACGACAGTTTGTAATGTCATTCTCCAGGTGGTATAATTTGCCATAAACATCATGAAGTCTGAAAAAGCACACTGAGGTGATGGACAAGGCATAGAAAACGGATTTGGAAGAGTGAATAAAAAAAAAAAAAAAAAAAAAAAAAAACCCACACCAGAAAAAAGGGTAGTTGTGGGTGCCCAGCAGTTTGGTTTCATTCCCAGGCTTAGAAAAGTTCTGCTGGTATTCCTTGCATGCAATCCCTGGAGACAGATTAGCAGTAGAGAGAGTATTTCCAGGACTAGTAAGGATTGCTTGACTGTCTTTGAGCTCTTTAATACCACATTCTGAAAACCAGTCTGAGGGAGGCAGTAAGATACATATTTGTAACAAATCATCAAAAAATACATTGCATTACTCATAACTAAAGCAAGATCAGAAGAGATATTCCTTTAGGCAAACAAAATCTCAAGAATTAGCAATTCTGCCAGTATCTGTGCACTGGCTATGCTACAGCCTGTGCAAAGACTGATGTGTGCTTGCCTCAGCTATTCCAATTATTTCAAACAAAGAAAAGCTCACAGATAATAAGATTCTGGGAGGCAGGTTTTATATTTAGCAAGTTGTACCTGAACAGGTCTTGGACTTTTCTCAAGCCAGTTTCTCTACAAATTCTTTAAAAAGAAACCTCAGAATACAGCAGTGTTCTATTTGTCCCCCTCATGCCTTCACAAACCTGTCTTTGATGGGTGGGACTAAACCAGCAACTAGAGGCTTCCAGTAACAGATACATACACTCATCTCACTTAAATGAGCTCCCATTTTTAGTTATCATCATGTAACACAAAAGCTGCCCAGAGACTTTTACACTGATATCGTGATCCTCTTTATTAATCATCAGTGCATTTCCTCAAATGTATTAAGATACTGGAGGAAAGAGAGGATTAAGTAGCACTCCATTTCGTATGAAACCAGACTTATAGCAAGATTATGAAAATACTTAGTCTTCTGGCAAATATACCTCCCTTTCTGTCAACAATTTTTTTTTAACACTAGCTTTGGATGTCCAGGGTGAGACAAGTAGCCTTGCTTTCCTTTCCTTCACTTGGAAAGCAGGGGAAATTACTGATCCACATTCAGATGACATTTGGAAATCCATCCAGTAAAGATGCCTATTCTAAGCGCTGCTCCACATGGACATTTATTTGCAGATGATACAGACCTAATTATGAGTGATGACCAATACCTTTTCTGCTATGGAAGCAGTGACTCCCTAGGGGTAAAATGATTACACAATTCAGGAGAATGGGTGAAGATTAGTATCTCAACTGAAATAGCAATACCACTTTAGAGGTGGTAGGATGCATCACAAAAAAATACCTGAAGTTCTCTTGTGTAACTGCTGTTGTGGCTGTACATCATGAGACACTCATGTTCTAACCACAGCCGGAAGTCTGCTGGAATCCATAATTTAGTAATTAATTATGGCTAAATGTGAATATAGTATTGACTGCCTTTGTCATTTATCTTATTTTTCCCCTTCTAGGGAGCGCTGGAAGTCAGCCCATGCGCAAATTCAGTTGTGTCAGTCTGTTTACACAGCAGCTGAACATCCGACAGCTTGTCAGCTATGAAAAGCAACAAGTTCCAGTAAATGCCATCATGTAAGTATCCAGTGCACAGTTCACCTTTAGACTTGTCTATGCAAATACGCTACCATCAAAAAAGGGAAAGGACAACAGAAGACACTCCACGGCCCAACTTACTAAACCTGGCTAGGTCAGGTCACCCTTCCAGTTCCCCCATGAAGCAGTTACCCGGCAGCTGAGGGAGCGAGGGGAAAATGGTGGGCCTCGGAGAGCTGGGACATGTATACTGCTCACAGGTGCTGGCAGAAATCTCACTGAACAGGCAGATCTTTTGTATCCAGAAAGTGGGGAAAAATCTCAGTGAGGGGTAAGGGTAGAGCAATCAGAAGCTCAGTGCACTGAATTGAACCAAGGGGAAAGATCACATGGGAGAGTTTGGGGTAACTCCGACTCCTGCTAGGAGCTGTGTTTGGTCTTTAGATCTCATGAGTCTTTGTTTTTATCAAATATGGGATCTGCTCTTGGGAGGTAAATGTGCAACATGATTTCATATAAAATCTCAGAATATCAGGTATACTCCTTTTTTAAAGTATCAGTATATATGCAGATCACCATGTATGTTACATATATACATACACCATAAATGGGGAATTAATGTTGCTTACTGCTGTTATTCCAACTAACAACTACAAACTCCAGCATGGGATACAGTTTTACCACATTGTTCCCCCTGTTCTGCATAAAAACCGAGAACAGTAAGCCTGGGTTTGGAGACTGGAATTTAATGGCCACCTGGCTTTCTTTCTTTCTCCTTACAGGTTTATCACCACAAAAGGTATCAAGATCTGCGTAAGCCCGGATCAGAAATGGGTGCAGGCTGCTATGAAGAAAATAGACCAAAAACGTGCCACCAAAGGCAGATAATCCCCTCCTAGGCAAGCATCTAAGGCCAACTAAACGGAATCATCCTCTGTGCTGTACATGACAGGGAAGAAAGCCTTAGTATCTGCTTTTAATTCCTATTTATTAATTGGCAATAAAATCTCTGAACAAACACGATGTCACCAGAATCTGTTCATCACTGGCTGAATGTATGCTGACTTGTTTTATAGATGGACTCTGTTACACTGTTTATTTTCTGAAATGCTTGCTAGTATTTATTTACAACTGAATGTAGATATCTTCTCATCCTTGCTGTCCTGACCAGTATAGCATTTAAGGGTGAATGGCAAATAGTTTCACACACTGCAGGGAAGAAGATGACCTCCCACAGAGTCAGATGAGTATCAGATGAGTATAGAGCTCCATCCTGATGGAGGTCAGAATGCTCTTCACTGAGTGCTGGGTTTGAGGAGGTGCTATATAATTTCATGGTTACTCATACATATATAAACTCATGCTTCAGGTTGTCACCTGATCATTGCAATATTCAGAAGAAGACTCAGGCCTTCTATTTTTATCCACAGTATTGCACTATTAGCTCAGTTCATGATGATGTATGGATACTCTCACCAAGGGATGAGTTGGAGTAATTCAGGGTAACTCCATGAATGTAACCTTATTCAGCCTTGTACTGAGTAAGAGTTATCCTACCCACTGACTTCTGTGAAGATACTTTGACTTCACCCTCACGTGAGACAAACCTGAAACCATTGTTTTACTTTTTCCTTTGCTTTTCTCTGAATAAGCAAGAACAAACCATGTCTGGAATCTGTATTTCACAAACTCATAGAAACTCCCTGCCCTAGAGAACTATGCATATGTAAATGTCTTATATTTTTTAAATTTATAAATTCTACAAACAGAAGGTTTTGAATTTTAATAAAGTTACTACAAACCTGGAATCAAATGGTACGTTTGTTTGTTTGTATGCAATGCAGATGGAGACTGTTGAAATGGGTACCAAGATGACAGCACAAATCTGAGAACTTTTGGGTAAGCCAGCTAGAACTGCCACTGCCGCCAACTCATGCCTCAGATTGTTCAAAAGCAATCCAATTCTGAGCTTTCTACACCATATTTCATCTGTAAAGACCATATTTCAGACAATAAATTTTCAAAAAAGTACTTAAAAGTCAGACTTCATACAACGCTAGGATGACGCCCACAGTATCAGAAGCAGACACAGAAGAGCTCTGGGCAGAGAGAGAAGAATTGCGTTTGAGGAGCTTGAAGGGTAGAGAAAAGGTACAGGCAGAGGGGCTCCAGGAATAAACTTCCTCTCATACTACCATGTGTATGTAGCCTGCACTGCTGCTAAACTATGGGCTTTTCATCACAGCCTCTTAGAGACACACATGAAACTACAGCACTTCCAAACTACACTATAGAAATAAGATTGCATTACTCTCAAAGCCAGTCATTACAGTTCCCTGCTCTGGTCAAGTCTGCAGACAGAATTTGTCTCCTGTAGCTGACGTTTTGTCATGCCTCAGTCCTGCGTAGAGAAGTGGATTTAGTTTTCACTATCCAGGACAGGTTTTAAAGCAGTACTACTGCTCAGGCAGGAAAGAGAAGGATCACTCTATGTGTCAGACTACAGAACAGAGCCAAGGCAAGCTACTGAGTCTCCATTATAGGGAGTGATGCTTCCTTACTGAAGTTCTTGATATCAACTACACTAGAAAAGAAAAAAAAAAAAAAAAAAAAAAAAAAAAAACAGGTGTTGCTACAAACTTTGTGAGAAGAATTTTAGAAGTAGAAAGAAATGTTGAGATATTTCTGGAGTACAGAAATATATAAACTGATGTTCATTAATTTTGAATTGCTGATCTCAAGGCCCAGTCCCTCATATTATAGAGAAAAGAAACACTTCTGTTCCCTTCAGCATCATCAGACTATCAGCAGGCTACAAAACCAGGTCACCTATAAAAGTTTTTTTATGGTAAACTCCCTCAGATGAATACCATCAGCTGCCACTGATCAGATTCATCCAGGACCAGAACTAACATGCTTTTGTCAGGCAGAATTTTAATGCCTTTGCTCATACTCAGTAGTATCTTATCCTGCAATTAATCTTGCTGAAGTGAATATTTTTTTTTAATTAGGACTATCACAACCTGAGGATATATTAATTAACCATCACATAGCAATACTTTATATCTGCTCATCCTCATCACAGTTCATAGCATGATTAATAATCATTTTTGAGAGTGAATCATCCTACTTAATAATCACATCTTGTTTGTTAGACCTTGCAAGATCTGTCATACTCCTTGTGCACTTCTTGGGAGTTAATTACTAAGGGTGATCAGTGCTCTCAACATCTCCTCCTACTCAGCAATTAAGCCCCATGGACTTCCCTGTCTTTCCCTGACCACTCCTTACCCTAGTCCTTGCTGTGGTCCCAGTTGTGTGCTATTTTTGTCATCTCTAGCTGTGTATAATCTGGAAGCTTATCTATAATAGCACTGGCTCGTGCCTCACACTTTTCCCTGAGGCTCTCAGAATGCTTTAGAAAGAATGGAAAATACGACTAAACCTTCTTTTCACACACACACAAAAGGAAAGTGCAAAATGAAGAACCAGAGTGCTGCTGTTGTGTTGGAGGCAAGTAAGAACCATAGTCTCGGTTGCTCCAACATCCTTAGGAAACATCTCACTTAGAAAAACAGGAAGTTAGGCTCCAAGGTACATTTGAAGATCTGGGGCTGTGGTTGCACTGATGTCCTCCCTGCACCCGGCTGCCCACTATTTCTTCTCCAAGTGAGGTAGGGAGCACAGGGCTCATGGTAGATGCTTCCCTTCCTGCTCATCCTCTGCCAGACTGCAGCCTGTAATATGAACATTGATTTCCTTTAACTCCTTTTGTAAGATCTGTGCACCACTTTGCCAGAAAGGACCCTCCAAATACACATGGCACACCAGGGAGCAGCAATATTTGAAATGAGTCTATAATTTCTCTTCAGTTGCATACCACTCAGAGTTTGCAAAGTGACTGAAGAGATTCACTGTGTTCAGATCTTTATCACAGGGGAAAGACTGCAGAGAGCACAGTGGACAAATCCTCAACCTCTGTAAGTATTCACAGCTTCACTAACTTCAACAGAGGCAGACAGGACAACTACCCACCCCCTTTGGGGATGGTGACTTAGAATCATAGAATCACAGAATGATTTGGGTTGGAAGGGACCTTAGAGATCATCTAGTTCCAACCCCCCTGCCATGGGCAGGGACACCCTCCACTAGACCAGGTTGCTCAAAGCCTCATCCAGCCTGGCCTTGAACACCAACATGCCCACTGCTCTGAGACCATTAGAGAGTTACCCTGGTACTTCCCAGTGGAACAACACTGATTCACAAAAAAACTCCCATGATAATTGCCTAGTGCCTATCTGTGCAGGGTGAGAAGAAAATAGCTCTGTTAAGGCTCCAATGTACCTCCAGGGTCATCCTACCCCTGCCTATTAACAAGCCCTGAACAGGAATTGCCATGCTATGAGTTGACAGTTCACCTGGGACTATCCTTGGTGTGCTTTTCATGAGGTGCTGGCCAGCTCAGGTTTGGTTTATGAAGGCCTTCTAACAAGAGCATCTCTCATGAGGGAGACAAGCTCAGAAGGACCTGCTGTAATGGTACTAATTGAGTTAAGCAACTAAGTCAGCAAAATGTTGCAGATCTCCATTCCTAGATTTTTATTATGCTTCAAAAAAGTGAAGTGGTAATTACTTACCGGAAAAAACTAGTAATATGATCATTAAAAAAAACTTACTCTAAGGTATATGTTTTATAGGCTCAGATTTAACTTTTTAAATGAAAAAATCACCCAATTGGAAAAAAAATAGCTGGGGTAAAATTCACTTTTTAAACTCAAACTGGTTGATTCCCCCCATTGTGACTATTTGTTGTGAATTAAAGTTCCAAGAATATCTAAATCCAGTCTTCAAAACTATAACCATAAGAAACAGTTATCTCTCAGAGAAAACCTTGGGGAAGATTCATGGTTACAGCTAAAGATTTTAATAGAACCACGGTTGGGTGGCTTTTTTCCACGTCAAAAATCATATAAGAGATCTCAGGACTTCAGCTGATGGTCTGGAATTACATTAATAGATCTGCAAACTCTCTAAAACATATGTTTTATTCTGAAACCCCACAAACTTCCCTGTGGCTGCCTAACAGAGCCCCTGCTCAAAACTGGGATTCACAAGGTGACTTGTGGCCACAGTTATTATGTTCTGCAGGTGACAGCGTGTCTTCTGTGCTTTCCCTCAGACAGCCCAAGCACTTTGTGGTATCAGCCTGGCCTCCCTGAAGGTCAGGAGAAAGCATTAAACTTTTGAAAAGTTCCACTCCACAGAAGGGATGTGTGGTACGTCTTCCAGAGCTGCTTCTAAAGATACTACTGAGAATAACCGCTGGCTTACACAGCCACTATGATTGGGGCACCTCATTCCCATTCCCACTAACAAAACTAGCCTTCCTTTGATGCATGTTCTCTTTGTCAGTGGTCTGTTGGTCAGAGAGTGTCATTCTGTGCTTCTGTGGGCCTCTTTACATATAATGTTCAAAATGTAGACAGCACAGCAGAAAAGTAACTAAATTAAAACAGGCTAAAATAAAACTTAATTCAGAGAACTTGAGCCACAATGGGATTTGAGTGGAAAAGGCCTTCATAGGGGAGCTACAAACAAATAACAGACAGGAAGAAGGTTCTCTGTCACTAGAATTAACATTTTCTATACATGTACCGCTTTCCCACCACTACCTTTTTTGGCAAAATCAGGACCTGACAAATGAACAACAGTATATAAACTCCATGAAAGGATGCTCATGTTAGCCACTGTCTTCTCTGCCTTGACACAGAAGCCTCCAGCAACGAAACTCCACACCACAGCTATTCTGGTCACCTTTCAGCTTGATATCTTCCCTGTGCACAAAGTGAGATGCAAATTTGCAAGCCAACAGGAAGACAGGAATTCACAACCACACTGCACCTGCGGTCTGATGAGTTCAGGATTCATTCACAGCCAGAGTTGATTCATGCGATCAAACCAGCAAGAAATCCTGCTGAAAACTTGCCTACATGGGAGATTCATCTTAGTAGTGGGCTTCTACTTTAATGCAAGGAGAGTCTCTGTGCCTTAGAAATCTCTTATTTGCTCTCCTGTAACTGTGATACCTTGAAGCCATGTATATAAATACTGTATCTTAATCTCACTGATGCCTTATAGCAATAAGCTGCATGGGTTAGTGACACTTTGTGAAGATTCCTGAGACAGCTTCTGATACAGTCTTTCCTTTTGTGCTCTGCATACTTGTATTTCCCCTCTTATTTGCCCTTCTCTAATCTATATACATCTGATCTTCTAGCATCCTCATTTATCAGTTTGTCAGCCCTCTGACAATGTGTCTTACCTTTTTGTTGGCTTCTTATGTTGCTGATAAAAATATTATAGATGTGAGGATAGTGGAAACAAAAACAGCATTCAAGACAAAGAGGTACAAGTTATTTATATAATGAAGTCTTATTCCTGACTTTCTACTGTTAAGACTTTAAGACAACTGTTGTCCGTTATTTACAATGGTGATGTGATGTAGCTTTGAATCCACAGACCAAGCCTGCTGCCGAAGCTTTCACGTGGTGTGCATAATGGAAGAAAAACTTTTGCATAAACTTGAGGGCAAAAACCACAAGCACAAACTGATCACATGTAGCCTCATGCAAACCCATCAAAATGTAAAGATTACAGCACAAAAAATACATTCACAATACAAGTGAAAGCCAAAACTAATTATGCCTCTAACATTTTGTGAAGTGATCCATGCACACCCTGAAATTATTGCCACTGTTTTTGCTGCTGCTTATTCTCAGAGATTTCATGGAGAGTAATTCTATATCTGATCTTCCTTGTTTGCAGCATTGTTAGTAGCTTTTCAGAGACAAGTACTTCAAGTACTTCTGTTTTCTGGAGGGATAATTTGCTATAAAACATTCCCACACTGGGAGAGAGACATGCAGGAGAAAGTCTGTGGAAAAATACCCCAGGATTTTTTGTTGTTAAGTACAAGGGATATGCAGAGGTGACAGAGCTTAGAGGAGTAACCAAGGTAGCTAATAGTTCTGTTAACTAACATGCTAAAGAAGAGAGATTTTGCCAAAAACAAAGTGAAAAAGAGACAAAAAAACATGGCTTGGAGACCATGTTGTAAGGATACTTTTGAAGGAATTTGCTGTTGGTTGCAAGGTGAGTTTGTTGTTTTCTAAAAAGCCAGTGTTAAAGGCTCAGCAGGCAGCCATACCTTTTATGAGGGAAAAGAATTGCAAGGAGTAAAAAGAGGGGAAATTGATTGGTCCTGTCGCAAAAAGAAATGGAGAGAGAATGACAGGCAAGAATAGCGGTGGAAAAGGAGTGTGGGAGGCAGATAGAGGGAGAAGAGGCAAAAAATGATCAGAGGAGTGAGTGACAGGAGGTAAAAAAGGAGATAAATGGAATTACAGATGCGGACCTTGGTGCTCATGGCATTTCCTGGTTTCTTTTAGAAGGCTGGTTCCTGCAGTTGAGAACATGCTCATAGATACTATGAACTTCTTGGTAAGAGCTGCCCAGACTTCTAGGCTGTCATCTCCATCATAGTAAATCCTCAGTGTGTTCCCTCTGCAGAACACACACTTGTATGGGGAAGAGAGGAACATTGACTGGGATCACCATCACTTCCCTAGCAGTCACTACAAAGCTGCTGGCCTTTTGACACTTACACTTCGTTTTTTTCAAAACTGCATACCAGGGGGATAAGTGGATGGCTTCTATTTTTGGATGCCTACCTTAAGACAAATTAACCTTCATTTTTGGAGCTGCTATGCATACAGAACTTATAGATGTTGTACTGGAAGTTGGCACTCAAAATAAAACCACTGCAATTTGTACACTTGGGAGAAAAAGGGAGCACAGTTTTCATCCTGTCTGACCATTGACCTGTCCTTGGAGAATATTTTGAGATGTTCTCACTAGTGGTAGTTAGTGCTGCTCCACAAACATACCTATTTTCTAAGCATAGATGATGCTTTTTGCCAGGTACTTCTATCCTTCAGCTTAGTAACTCTTTCACCAGCTGTTCACCAGCTACTTGCTGCATATGAAACTACCCAGAGTGGTTCACAGTTGCAGGCAGCAACACCAACTGTTCATACATTGTGCATGAGTATAGTTATATATACTCACATATACTCATACTATATATAATTATACTCATGTGCAATGTGTGAATAGTTAGTATTGCTGTCTGGTTTTGTATGGAATATGTGATGATAAGTGAATTTAAAACATCTCACTGTAACACTTACAGTGAATCTTAGGTTAGAAACCAGAAGGGTAATGGCTGTCTGGCTTTGCTTCTCTTATGCAGGTTCCTTACTACAGCACAGCAAAAGATCTATGTGACGACTGACCTCCAGTGGGTGCAAGATGCCATGGAAATACCAGATGAAAGACAGGTCAAAAAAAGACCTTCCAGCAGAGCCCTAAGCGCCAGTCCTAACACACACAAAAGGCATTGCAAGTTCCCAAACCCTCAGGCAGTCAGTCTAAAGACAAGAGCACACAAAGGACTGCATTTTTCCCAAAGACCATGCCCACTTCTGATACTCCTTCCCAAGACCACATCATCTTCCAAGTGTGTTCATAAAGCTCCATTCACTCCCAAAACCACTCTTTCTCCCAGCCCCAAATGCTGCCCCAAATGTATCCTCAGAGCCATGATCTCTCACAAACCAAGTCCCAAGGCCACGTCCATTCCTAAAGTTCTGTCCACCCCTAACCACATAGTCTCTCCCAAATGTACTCTCAGAGTTGCAGTTGCTCTAAACCCATTCATAAGTGACAGTGCAAACCTATGGAAGGCCACCTGCGCCTTGAACTACTTGAAACTGCTACTCACTAGGCAGCAAGAAAGTTTCTGAACAAACACAGGCTCCATTCAACCCCACATCTCTGCTTGTATTTTCTGGGAATTAACTATGTGAGGTTAATAGCCATCCAGCTGTGACTACATCATGTGACAGGGGAATTTTGTATCATACTGGCCATTGCTAGATGGAAAGATAGGGTTTGAGTTCCTTGGGCCTCCAGAGCCCTTGGAGTAAATCTATGCTCACTGAATAAGCTGAAACAGCTCCTTGAAGCCACAGCATTACATTATTTCACTCCAGTAAAGAATCCTGCTCATGCAGCTGAAGGTGACATTTGGTGGTTGAGACTTCGCTTAAATTAAAAAAAGAAGTCTTAAGTAGACCAAAACATTTTGCAAATTCATGTTCACCTTGTCAAACTATTGGCTTAAGAATACAAACAGTAAATCCCACAAAAATCCTGAAATGTTTAACTGTTTCTACTGTTTATATTTGTACTTCATATTTAAATTTGCCTTTTAAAATTATATTTACAGGTACACTTAATTTTTTTTTTATAATTTAATATACTTGATGTATAATATAATGTTAAATTTTAAAATATCCTTGAAAGCTTGAAAATTAAATAAATTACAAATAATAATTTCCTGGAAAATAAATTGGGTTTGTTCTTCTAAAGTTTGCATTTCTGCATAATTTGAGACCAAATGAGGAATGAGTATTCTTGCAAACAGTCCCAAATCCTGGCATTGACAGTAATATGGTGTGCAATGAGGTACTAAACACATTAGTTGTTACAACTAAGGAAAGAGATGTGAGAAGTCTGAAATCTGGCTGAGGAACCGACTAAGTTCCAGTAACTCACTTTACACTTACCTATTACTAAATTAGTCCAGCTTAGCCCATACCGAGTAATCACAGAGAGCATATTAGAGGGTAACTAGAGATGGAGGTGATCAGGTATCTGAGGGTGGCAGAAATAATGTTCTGATTCATTTTTAAAGCCACTTGACATTTACACGTATGACAAAGTGGTGGGCTGGCAAAAGGGGGCTAATGGAGGGGAAAATACATCAAATAGGGAAGCCACAATGAACAAAGCAATGGTTGAATGAGGGTGGCTGGGGAAAGGTCCAACAATCTCATTGTTACTCAGACAACAACTGTGGAAATTATCTTGCATGGAGCAGCTTGCTTCAGTGTTCAGTGCAGTGTCCAACCCCAGCCAGGCACTGCCCTCAATAAAAAACACAGACATCATTTTCATACAAGAGCAGGGAGAGGAGACAGAGGACACAACTTAGCTGCATGTTTGAATCCTAATTTAATACAGTAAAGGATTATTTATGATCACCTAACACCTGTTCTAACTTTCAGCAAATGTCCAAGAGCTGCTCAGGGCATACACACGGCTGCTTTGAACTTGCTGTAATCTAATTAGCTCATCCCTTAGAAAACTCAGTAAACAAAGAAGAAAGGATACCTTTAAACCTAGGAAGCTTGCAATTCTAGGAGTCAATTAGAATATATTTAACAAATCATCTAACCTACAATTTTTCCCTTACAAATTTGAGGAAGCTACTAAATAAACTAAGATCCTCCGGGGAATACAAACTCCCTTCATATACAGAACAGTATCGAAGGAGGGAGGGGGAGTCTGTTCTACTGTAGTCTAAGCCTGCCACCAGAAAAAGACACTTAGAGCAGAGTGTTACCACAGTTTGTGCAGCCTTACACTATAGTGAGTTTTTCCACTCTCCCTTCTATTATTTCAGATTAAATTTCCCACAGACGTAGTCCTTATCCACCCTCACTGTTTCATGATAAACAAAAAAAGCCCTATCCTGTACTTCAGCTGGAGCAAGCAAGGCTAGTTCTAATGGCCTCACGAAGCGTCCCTTTCTGTCTGGCTATACCCACCAATCTGCTGTCACCTGGGGCTTGCTCTTGCCATCAATAGAGCAGTCCTCACAGGCAACATTAAAGGAGGATGGAGCCTGGAGGAAGCTTTCTAGGGTACAGTGAACACAAGCAAAAACACTCATCTTCTGAGCCTCCTAAAATTCTTAAAAATTGTGTCAGACCCTCTTTTTAAGCTGTAAATCTTATGGACGAATTATGCAGCCCTATTTATTTCTCTAATTCTCGTCTGTTAGTTTAACTGTGATTCTGGGGCACAATAAAGTCCTTCTGCCTGTTAACTTGGTGGGATTTTTTACTTGGCAAACACCAGTCATGGCTTCTTGCTCATTCCTGTGACAGACAAGTGTTGCTAGTGCTCTTGCAGTGAAGTTGTAACCAGATCCAGAAGTACTCGGTTGGTCCAGCAGCACCACACAATCACTATCCTTTTACTCAGGCAAAATTATTCCCTTTGGAATTTAGCAGAATACAGATGAAGGACTTGCAGAATTTGGCCCAGTAGTTTTAACTGGCCAAAATCATGGTTGCTTTACCTGATTATTCCCACGGGAATTCTTTTCACTGTTGCTCAAGTGGATTACTGGAAATCACTTCCACACTTCAGATGAGCTGATTTAGATTTGATGGGGTGTCGGGGCGGGGGGGCAGTGGGAAGGTGGTGTGTGCTAGTTTGAGATTGTTCAGATCAACTAACCTTCAGCTCCTTTTCTCTGCCAAGATCAGTCATGGATTATTCAGAACTGTATGAACGACTACCTTTCTGCTTCTGCTCCTGGGTGGTACGGGCAACCACAATCACACAAGATTCATGTTTCCTTCAGCCAGAGCCATCCTTGCAAGTCTCCAAAATGCAAGCTGGTACAGCCAGAGAGGAGTCAGTGATCCTTCACATACAGCTAGGTAAGACAAGAAGGCAAAAGAACTGCCAAGAATGAAATATGCATGAGACTGCATTTTTACATGAGCTGCTCCATCTCTCTTTTCTGGCCTCAAATCAAATCAGCTAGAATTACAGAGCTAACTCTAACCCAGTTATAAACCCATTCCAGACAAGGCAAAGGAATGTCTCTCCTTGCTGTAGGCCAGATTCTTTGGTGTAAAACACGGATGCTCTGTCGACTTTCAACATAGCTGATGGACATACTCCTGCAGTTTAAACTCACAGATTAAAACCTGAACTGCTTAATGTCTTTCTGTTCTTAATTCTGAAAACTCTTGTTGAACAGATTTTAAGTGAACAGGTTTCACGAAGAAAGTCCCAGCACCCACATAGGTGCCTGCAAGCTTACTCCATCACTTGAAATAGCTCATGAAGCTCAGCTTTGCTAGGGGAAGAAGGAGTGTGCATTTGGGAGGCACGGTAACTACCTGGGTCTCCTGTGCTTCCTCTGGGATGCAGGGTTTCTACAAAGCCATTATTATGCCAGAGACAATTATCTGCTTGCTTGACTTGTTTAGCTGAGTGTCAGCAAAATTCTCCTTACTTACAAAACCCTAAATGGTTTTTGTGTCATCAAAAGCATGTTTTTGCTTTTTGTTAACTGTTCAGCTGGGGAGTTTTACACTGAAATAACAGTAGACCCCATATGAGATGTGATGAAGAAAACAGCATATGTCTGAATGTGTTGCATACTGCTAATGAATGAGAATGATTTAGACTTTAAGACATCTCGGACTGCTGCTAGTGATCAGAAAGAATCCTTCCTAACAGTCGAAGTCCTTCTGCATCTGAAATCATGAAGAATACTGTTTAGCAACAAGCTGTGATACATAGGTTTTGACGGCCAAGGGACTGATAATAGTCTAAAAAGACTGTACTACTCACATATCAGTGCAAAACTGACCTCCCTACACAGTCACTCTCTGGACAAACCGAGACACTGATTGTTCAGCTTCTTCTATGCTTCATAACCCCCTCTGGGCACTTTCATAGCCCACACTTCAGATAGGGCAGATCTAGATTGTATAGATTAATCTCCCTTCTTGCTTCCTCTGCTGGTACCTGTTAAACACTGCTGTAAATCCTGAGAAGGAAGGCTAGTTTTGAAGGTGTCCAGGCTGGAAGCACTCTGTGGAGAGAGGATATCAGGTTCTAGGCCTCTCAGTCTAGATCTTCTCACTATCACCATATTCAGTTATAAAACCAAATTACTTTTCACAGGGGGGATAGTCTCTGTGGTCACCAGCTTGCGACTAACAGGAAAAGCAGCCAAGGGCTGTAAAAGTAAAGATGCCAATAGTGTTTCTATAGCAATCCTCACAATCCTTATCTCTTTTACAGCTGAGAAGGTGGGATGGTATATACAAGGCTAGAAATTCAATCTGTGCTTGCTTTGTGAGTGTCATGCACTTTCCCAGCTAAGCTCAGGTGACTGGAAACGTAACGTTCTCTCTCCTCTAAACCAGATGAGCATCAGGGAGAGGCCAAGCTAACTACATAAGCAAAGATTCTTTGTGCTGAGCAGAAAGAGAAGTCTTATTTAGAAATACTTATTTCAGCTATTTGCCAGAGGCAGATAGGCCTCTTCTCTATGTTTACTTATCTAATAAATGCTAACATAAGTTTGTTATTCTCTCATTTTCAATTCAAGTCAGTCAATGTTCTTCATATCCTTATGTTCACCACTGTTTAGCACAGTACAATAAATCGAAGAACTCTGTTATAACAATATTCCTTTGCTGTGAGTCCTGGTACAATAGACCTCTATTACTGTTATTTTGCATCTACAGTATCTTTCACCCAAAGCATGTCCAAGCAAATGAAACCTAACAAATGCTTATGAAATAAATGCAGTGGCTTACTTCTGCCACACAAATGCACAAAGAATTAATGAATGCTGAAATTCAGTAGCTGTGTGAAACTATTCTCTAGCAACACTCTTCAACAATTCAGGATGGAGAGATAAATGCTAAGGGCCTGCTGCTGAGCTAGGGTATTCTGGCAGAGCTGTCTTGAAGTCAGTCTAACAGAGATCAGCACGCTGGCTTGAAGCTGCACTATTCAAAACCTGTAATTACAGCTTGACACGTCTTTCCTAACAAAGAAAACTGTGATCCCCTAAGATAAAAATTCAGTAGAGAAATGTCACAGTTCCAAAGAGCTTTTCTTGATTCATTGCCTGGTTCCTTCCTACTGGCCAAACGGCCTCTCAGGAGACCCTACAAGGACTCCAACAGGCTTTCACAAGACACCTCAAGCTCAGACTGCCCTGAGAGTTTAACAGGAGACCAAGCAGCATTAGGAGCTCAGTGGGACATGCTGCAGCAAGGAGTGGGGAAGTGCTGGTAACTGTGGCTTAACTCTGGTTTCTCAGAGCTTCCATTGTCCCTGCCATAGGGCCAGCAGGGAAGACAGTGACTCTTCAAAGCATCTGTGTTTCTGGCTCAGCAGATCATGCATGAGTTGTGTGAGGCCTGGCCCCGGGACGGCCCATGTGTTCTGTCACTCTCTTGTAGCAGTGCACTTTGAAAACCTACAGTTTCAGATTAAAGAGCTTTGGTGTCCCCAGCATCAGGGAAGCAGACATCAAACAAGTGCATGCTGGATACACAGACTTTGTTAGGAGCCCGAAAGCCCGAAGAACCTTTGCTCAAGGCAACATGATCACGGTTTACCAAATCCCCTCTCTACACCAGAGGAAAACAGCTCTCCTTAAATGGCATTAGCCTGGAGAATCCCTAGAACTGAAGTCCCAGAGAAGCTGGGATGTGTTTCAAATAAAAAAATAAAATATGCCCATTTTTTTTCCTCAAAATGGAAAAATATTTTCAGTTGTACAGGAAGTTATAGGTTTTCTTCTATTTCCAAGTGGAAACAAAACCCCTTTTTTCCTGAATTCTGTAATTTCTCAAGGGTCAATAATCTTGAGTTTTCACTACCTCTACCTGTAAAAACTTAACCTTTTGATAGCCCTTCCTACCTGAGAGTGCCTTGTTGCATAATGACTTTATGACAACACCAGCAATTAGGTATTGATAGAACTTATCTATCATCACGTAAGGAGTAAACTTATCTATCATCATGTAATGAGTAAAATGACACAGAAGTTTAGCGGCACATCTCTTGTTAAACTACTAGTAAGTGTTAGACCTAAGAACAGAGCACAAGTCTTTGTTCCAAGTTGTTCCTGAGCCTTAGAAAAGGCTCCAATCTGCCAGGATCTTGTCTTTATTATTGCTTTATATAACAAACCATCTAATTAAAAATATCCTAGGTACTACACAAGAATTTCAAGGAGCATAAATCATCAGTTGTTTACCTACTGTTTAGTGGATTCTCTAAATATATGGCAAGTCTCAGCCATCTCCAGAAAAGATCTGCTGAGGAGAGGTCTCTAATCTATCTGTAACACAAGAACTTTCTCATTGCAGTCCATCCATACATCAGTTTTGTGTATTTTTCATACAATTCTGTACATACACCCACATCAGAGGGCAGAAATACTTTCTAAACTGAAAAAAAAAAAAAAAAAAGATGATGAACAAACACACTTGTAACATTAGGAAGAAAGCAAAAAGTTAGTTTGACTGTATGAGACTGACAATGGAGTTGATTTGCCATTGTTCTCTGCTTTGGTTCATTACACCCCTGAAAAAAGAGAGAATGCCGCAGGGAGAACTGGAGTTCCATATAAATCAGTCATAAAACTGTTCTGATTCAGTGGTGCCTAACACTCAGTTTGAACTAGAACTGACTTTGATGGGGGACATCACAACTTTAAGCAAGGGAAGTTTTTTCAAAGCTGCTCACTAGTGCTTTTTAACACTGTATGTCAATGATTTTTTTTTTCCCCAGCTTCAAAATTCAGAAGGAAAAAAGTCACAGAAATGTGATAAATTGTCTTTTTTCATGAGGTCATTGTTGCACTCACTAAACATGCAGATCACCTCCAGCCAGGGTGGCTAACCACTTTTTCTTTTGTTTCTAAGGTGGCAAGCCTAACGGAAATCCATGACTTAAAGGAAGCTTTCAGAAGCTGTAAAGTGTTACAGCAACTCCTACTACATTGTTTAGGTATAAAACTCAAACAAATATTGCCAAGTATATAACAAAATTCCTGACACCACTGAAGCACCTCTCCTTCTCTTGTCCTTACATATCTACTTTCAGAAACTGAACATCCGGTCCCAGATGACATAACCAAATTGCAGCTAAAACCATTGATAAATGGTGGCTCCAAAAAAGACATCAGCTCCATCCTCAATAAGGGCAGTGTTTTTAGAATGACAGCTATTTCTGAAAAGCAATTTCAAATAAATTGTGTATTAGACAGGCAGATACACACTATCTAGACAGAAGCATAGATTATTTGTTTCAGAATAGTTTTCAGAAATAGCCAGCACTGTTTCAACCTCCTCCTCATTTTATATAAATAGCTACAGATATATTTTACACACATTCATATATACAGGGTAAGATTCTTACCACTGTGCACTGCCAGAAAGGGGAACAGCAGCCTCCTAGTAACTGTAAAGCAGCCCACAGTATGTACCTATACAATAGGTCTATCATCAAATACAGATTTAGCTAGCCAAGACCCCCACGTTTCTGACACTCCAGCTTAACTTTCCACAAAGGAGTCGAATGGGCTGCTCAGCTGCACAGTGATTAAAGCTTTTTGTCCTGAGCTTTTCCAGTGAGTAGGCAAGGTTGTTTTCCCCTGACAGTCTATTTCAGGTTCACAAGACAGCCTGTTCTTCTGTGACTTATTTTAAAGCCCTATCAGCAGAATCCTCATCCCAGGCTCTGAAATCCGAAGGTTAGTCCATCCAGCCTTCCCAGATGCAGTGGATGTTCACTGAAAGCTTTTATAATCTTACGATGATAAAAGCCTATTAAAAAATGCTGATATTTTTCCACTTACAGAGTTTTTAATGGGAATAAAAAAAAATAGCACCAGGTCATAGTGCTGACTTGGTACTTTCCCTTTGCCAAACCTCTGGCTTATACTGGAGACCAGCATATCTCTTCAGTCTCCTGGAAGGCGATCTTATTTTCTCTTACAGGAGCTGAGTTTGTCCTCTGCTGGTGCTGAGATGCTGCAAGTATGGCTACATCCCAGTATTAGTTTTGTATCTGCCCCTAGTTCTGTCCTGGCAACTCTCCCTTTTGGCAAGCAGAGGCAGCTAAGTGGCGAGCAGCTCTAAGGATGGATCTCCACACCTACACAAAATCCCACAGGAAAGAGGGTGTGTTTTGTGTGAACACAAGGTGAGCCTTGTGTAGAACTACGTGTAAGATGATGTAGGAAGAGAGGACTTCAGTGATTGCTTTCACCTTAGTTTTCCTGTCACACCACCTGTTTCAAGCTGGTGCTACTGTCCCATTTATTTCTGCTGCTTTCCCTGTCACCCTCTTTTTAGTTATTCCTATTTCACAGAAGCTCCCATCTTATTTTTAGATCCATCTCTTCCCACACTATGCTTTGCCCAAGGCAAGAGCAAACATATAAACAAATCTTACAGCCAGACCCTGAGCTCCTTTCTTAGACTTCACTGCTCAGCCCTTCACCAGAGTCCCTGTGCTTCACAGGTCAGTCCAGCTTTCCTATGCGAGGTAGTGCGGTGTTAGAGAACATATAAACCAGGAGGCAGAAGGAGGAGGAAGCAGTAGAGCAGGACCTCGAGCCTTCTCACAAGCACTTCTCAAAACAAAGGGCAGGAAGGGGCACTTAGCTCCCCTCATGCTCTCCAAACTACCCTGTAAATGAATTCAGCCCCAATGTCCTGTTTGTCTCTAGCAGCCAATGTACCCCTGTACAATGTGTCTTCCCGCTTGCCTCTCAGAGATCAGGACATGCCTGTTGCACGTCTTGTCTAAGGAACAGGCAGAGATCTTTCTGTGCTGCAGGAATACTTGCTCTAAAAGGCAAGGTTACATCAGCTAGTGTAACTCCCTGCAAGGCAGCATGGTCGTGGGAGAGCTGGAAAGGGCACGGACACCCACACTGCCAGGAGCAGTAGGCGTGAGCCACAGGTAAACCCAGACCTCTAAAGAGGATGACTAAAAGCTGGTCACCCCTGATGCTGAGCACCCTCGATCTCAGACTTCAGCCATGTGTAAATTGGTTTGTCTGTATGAAAGCAGTGAACCCTGCAGCTGCCCGTGTCCTGCACCAGTGTTATTTATGAATGAAACTACATACCCATACACAATACCTAGAGGAAAGGATGGTTGGGCAGAGTTATTGGAAGGGCTGTCATGGACATGTGTGTCACCTATATCAAATGTGAACCCATTTACCTTACTGAATCCAGAAGCAAGAGCACTATGCTTGCTACTTCTTTGAGAAAACCGACAGAGGGAAGAAAGAGCAGATAAAATAAGTAAAATATTTAGAATACTAAAGTAAATATTAAATATTAAAACCAGTAAAACACTCTCCGGATGTGAACCGCAGTCATTTCATTAATGAAAAATCTCTAAGGAAACCATTCTGAGTTGGCCAGAGAGGTTGGAAGGATCCCTTCTACAATTGTTAATGGGGAAAAAAAAGGGGGAAAAAAAAGGCAAAAAAAAAGCAACAGCATAGGAAACCAGCAGAGCATGGCCTATCAATAGCCCTTTGTTCTGTTCTTCACGTTTGACTTGGTGAAAAACAAGCCTAGGGCTGAGGATACAACTAGCCAATTGTAAATTTAAGTACGCTTGCTCCCCTTCATGTTTGCCAAAACCACTCAGTATTTCATGGTAGCTTTAGGTTTATGTGAGCAGAGACTACAGAAAGCAGTACCACCTCAGGACTCCCAGAATAAATCTACTTCAGCACACTGTTCTCTATCTTTTTTGAGGCTGAACAAAATTTATGCATATACTTAAGGATATTTGGGCAAGTATGAGCCTCCAGAGATGTGGTTATAGAACAGAGATCCCAGAAACAACTTTGAAGGCTGTGGGCCTCAATCACCAGGGATGCTCCTCTGGTTTCAAGAGAACTATGAACATGACTGTAGACTAGGAAACTACAATCTTCTCAGATAAAAAAAGACATATTTTTCAGTGAGGAAGGACTGGGTACTTTAATACTGTTGTATAAGTAACAAATCAAAGATTAGTTCCCCGAAGTCAGAAAGAATTTGGACCTGGGAAGCAGTACAGGGGGAACTAAGTTTAGTCTTGAGCAATACTAGTTTAAGTATTGTGGAGGACCGGGATATATGGACAATGATACAAGTTAAAGAGACCATTTTTCAAACTGTCTTCTGCTTTATAACAGCCCCAGCAAAACGCACAAGTAACACTGACTACAGCATGAAAGCTTAATAAAATATTGTCTATAGGACTTTGGGGGGTTTTTTGAAGGAATTTTTTTTCATTGTCATATGAATATTTTCCAAGATTCTTTTTTAAATTTCTACCCCCTACTCACATTAAAAGTGAAGGTTTTGGAACACAAACACTTGAGCAGAAGTTTTTTGCCTTTGACATGAAACAGCACAAAGATTCAAGCCAACTCTGCCCAGCACATGACAGCATTTCCACCTTCAGCCTGCTCAAGTCCACCAAACCCAAGTCAGGAGCAACAAAGTTGGCCTGTTCTGGTTTTGCTGTAATTCCACCAACATTATATCAGCTTAGACTGGTGCATCTGCCTGGTTGGGACTCCAGTTCCCAGCCCAGCAAAGCAGTGCAGGCCCATTTTCATTAGAAATGTAAATTAATAGGCCAGACTCAAATACCAAACTGGAGTAGTCAAGATACAGAGACAAATCAATCTATCTGCCACTGCTGTTACATGACCATGAAACCCAGCAAGCTGACAGCACAATGAACAGCAAGGGAAAGGTGACATCTCAAATTGCTGCAGTATGATTTACTAGAGCTTATCTGCTAGAGCCCTGAGAGACAAGAGATAAATTAGCAAGGCTGGAAAACTGCTGGCCCAACTCCCTTTGTTACAGACATGAGGTGTGGAAAAAAGAGGGGAAAAAAAGTGAATTGTATTCCTGGGCACACTTCTAGACCTGATTTTTGGCTTAATACTCACTGGTTTTTTTTAAAAGGTTGTTTTTCCAAACGGAGCCAGAGATAGAAACAGCACCACACATATAATTTGTGTGAAAAGCAAATTTAGGAGGGAAGTAGCCATTTCACATGAACTGTCACAAATACCATTTTGTCACTGAAAAAAAATATCCTGCATCAGAAATTTTCCTGTTGGACTTCTTCAGTGGAAGATCATCAAAAGTCAATTCCTTCCTAGTGCTTTTGGCCAGAAAGTACAATATATCACAAAAAAAAATACTGCCTCAAGACAGCCTTTAAATTCATGTTAGCCAGATCAAATTGGGGAGATTACTGTTAGCAAGTGTCAGGGAGCAAGGACTCCCTCCCAGCTGCTCCAAATATTGAGTCTCTCTACAGGAGATTCACCTTCTGTTGCAATAAGGTTCAGTCAGAGCTCCATGTGGCAACTATTATTATACAACTATGAACAATAACAAAAAAGTACTGAATTCACTAGGACCCTGCTCCAGCTTAAGCCATCTTCTAGAAAGCTGTTTCAAACACAGAAAGTGACTGTGACATCCAAAGTGCTTGTTACATTCAATTCCAAAAGGGGCTTCTTTAAGTGGACGGGCTTCAGCTCAATACAGAGATAATGAGAGCATCAATGAGATAAGCTTGAAGTAAAAGGATTTGAGCTTAACTCACGTCCAAAACAGAGTGTGAAAAGAGGAAACGAGATATCAGACAAATCAGACTTTACCACAGCAAGAAACAAGAACCAAAACTACAGCAAACGCAAAGCTTTGGGGGAACAAGTGGAATGAAATGATAAAAAGTAAGGCTAAGTCTTCAATTTTAGATCTTGCTTAAAGGATGGTTGTTTCCCGTGCCATGGAGTCTTAAAATCCCCTTTTCCATAAAACTGGGGTTGGTTGAGAAAGAAAATAAATCACCACCACCACTGCCAGGGAATTGTGGATGCCAGTGAAAAGGCTCCTATCCAAGTACACACCAGATAGTTTTTAAGGTTAAGAGACATGGCCTTTGCTTCTGAAAGCCAGAAGACCTAGATAATACGTATATTTTCTGAGTTCCAAATGCTACTCTACTTTTTTAATTCTTTTCCCCAATACTTGGTTTACAGCTTCCTGTACGTATATAATGCTAACACAATAACTCATTTTGCTTTGCATTATTATTTCCATACAGTCCACAGCAAATGCTAGAGAACATACAATTCCCATTTCAACAGTTATTTGGCAAGAGTAGAGATTTATTTGATGATAGATGACATTTTTTTTTCCAACAAGATTAGAGAGTGCATGGGTTACTCTGCTGCTTCCAATTACACACACCATTTGTCAAGACAGGGTAGCAGTTCAGAACTCATGACCATAATTAGTTTATTTTCTGACATCTCAAAGACTTACATTCTGATGTTAGATCTGCACCAAAAATGGAACAATTATATATTGCTTCAACCCAGAGACAACTACACTAACACTCTCTTCCAGAGTGTCTGGTATGTCAGAGCCCAAAAATCAAGTAAATGAAAAAAATAGTTCTATTCTCCAGCTGACAGAGCAAACATTGCTGGAATATATTTTATGCAAGTTGTATATACATATAAGGAATTATTTTTATTGCCAGCTTGACTTTCGTCTAGCTTTTTATCTTAAAAGGAAAGCTGAAGATACTGTTCTAAAAAGAGAAAAGACATGCATAGATTTATGGCAGCCTGCTGAAAATCAGATTGACTCGGGCAATGTGCACAGTTTAATCCGCAAGGAGGTATTTTCAAGAAGAAGTCTCCCTCCTCTTTGCTCAGCATCTGCAGGTGATGAATGTCTCTCAGCACTGCCTAACGCAGTGAGAAGCAGACGTTTGGACTCTGTTTATGGTGCAGCCAAGAAGAGCCAGCTCATGGCTTGTCATCTGTATACATCAAATCCGTTTGGATGCCCAAGGATGAGAGACCAGGGACAAGCTGTTCCTGTCACAGGAAAAGATGGGAAGAACCAGGGATAAAGAGCCGTAGGACGTGAAGCCTCAGTAGCTGCATGGCCAATGGACAGGTAGGTGGAGGCTGTGGTCCCAGGAAAGGCCAGCCACAGCCTCCCAGGGCTCACATCTCTCCGGCAGCAGCCTGGCCTTGCAGGGCTTTGGCACAGACCAGGCAGGCAGCTGTCTGACTGCCCACAGCAGCCTACTGACCTCGGGCAGCTGCCTACTTCTCTTGTACCCACAACTGGCCCTGCAGACAAGGACAGATGACAATAAAACTGAAGAATTTCAGTAACGCTTGGAGCCCACCTGTTTCCCAGTGTCCTATCAGTGATGTCTGCATGGTGGTATTTCTGCAACTCATTTATGCCTTCAAATTCAACAGGAAAGAGACCATGCAAGCCACGATTATCCGAGAAGTGAGTCATAAGTGCATAGCACTGCAGCCATTCGTTCCCAACAAAACATTTTATCTTCTTAACTGTCAAGAAACATTATATGTGCCCAAACAGTACTGCACAACTTAGCAATAGTTATAAATGAGCTGGAAAACCACATGTTTTTTCCACTAATTAAAGTGAAAAAAACCTTTATTCACAACTATTAAGCCAAGAAATAATGAACATAAAAGAAAAATCCCATTTCAGCCTTATGCTTGTGGTTACATGTGAAACAATGATTTTTGTTCCATTTCAATTTAAAACAGAATTGTGTTTTATATTTTTATTCAAAAACAAAGAAAATATAAAAGCATTTTAAGACAAAACAAAATGAAAAACATCACTTCTCTTCAAAACAATGGTTTAACCTAAAATTTTTTAAGTAGCTTTTCCTCCAAGTAGACCCTGGTTTCTTATTCAAAGACAGCATTTCTCTGTGTAAATTTTCAGTAAAATTACTACACTGTCAGTAGCAGAACAATCTACAGGACTTTGCAGCTCTTAATTCACCCTGTACAGGACTATCATACAACAAACACAGGCTTCCTCCAAATCTTTCTCCTCTTCTACGTAACACTCCTGTCTTTCCTGTTTGTGTTCCCATGTTGCTCAATATCCACTCCAGCACTAATACTTCCTCTGCTTTATGCATTCCATTTCCTTACTCTCACCACACCCGCTGTCTGGTTCCTCTCTTCTTCAAAAAGCACCTCCCTCCTTGCTGGTTCAGGAGTCAAGGGTCAGTCTTAGCAAGAAAAACAAGCAGTCCTGTGTTGGGAGGGCAGGGTTAGGTGACGAGGAGCTTCTCCTGGCAAGGAGACCATGAAGATACCCCTTTCACCCTTGCATTGGCTAGCACCCATTTGGGAATTAGCTGGGTATCTTTACAGATGAAGTGGAAGAACACAAAGACGTTCTTAACAAGCTCTCTCCAAAGGAGAGGAAAGACAAAAATCTCATTTCCTGTTATTGTTTATGGCTTGCATTGGAATCCATGACTGCATCTGGGTCCCCAGTGTCCTTGGCACCAAGGAAAAGGCAATTCATGCACCATATGCTACACAACCTACAGAGGCGAGACGCACAGCAAGTGAACACGTCTCTCATCCCATTTTATAGGTGACATAAAGCCAAGGAGTGACTTGCTGAAGTTAACAGTCCAAAGGACTGAATGCAGCTCTCCTGGCTCTCAGCTCAGCTCCTAAATCACACTTCCTCTCCTCATTCAGAGGCTTCCTGGCAGAAAAAAAGGAATTTATGCCCCAAAGAGCAACCCTGTCCTGGCTGGGAGACAGATGATAGAAAGCTTACAAGTATTACTATATCATAGCTCAGGCAGAAAAATAACCTTCCCACCATGAAACTGCAGCATATTTCTTTCACAGTTCCTGTTGAAATCCTATTGCCCAGTGGAAGTGTGGGGTTTTTTTTCAGCTTCAGTAGAATTGAAAAGTGATGGAAAAATAACAGGCGAGGAAAACTACTCCTGCATGGTATCCAGCTAGAGTTCCTGTCTCAAGAGGAAGGGAAGAACCCTACCAGCTTCTCAGTTGGACCTCTGATCATAGAAAAACCATCCAGCTTCTCAACTGCACTTTATTAAGAAAAAAAAAAATCAATTACAATGGCAATAAGAAGTCAAGGTTATCAGCCTTGGCAACTGAAATATTCCGTGTTTTGTCAGCATGGTTTAGCTGTATCTAAAGTGACTACCCTATTCTTTGCAATGACACCTGCCCTTGACTTGCCTAATGAGACTGTTCATTGCGTTATAAGAGCTGCTGGTTTCCTCTCTCTTCAGTACTTACTTTCCCCAGAATTGCAGTCCTCAAGACAAGCTATACTATTTGTGAAGTCACACAATGCATTTAGATGAAAACATACAATTTTTTTTTTAGTTCTCAGAAAACAGAATTATTTTGTTTTGAAATATGCAAAATTAAAGATTTCAGTTTAATATTTTAAAATGACAATTTGAAAGAAATATCCCTTAAAAGCAAATTTGTTTAATTAAAAAATATTATGTATCCTTCCAAATGAGCTATACTTTGAAGTTCCATCCATCGCAAACCAGAACACTTTGATCGGAGCCACCCAAAATTTTGTGTGTTTTTATGTGTGTGTATATACATACACAGATATAAAATCAGCCTTCACCAAAAGCCTGCAGGACCATTAGACCTGTCAATCACTTCTGAAGAAAAAAAAGAGTACGCAGACACAGCAGCAATATCTAAATACAAAGGTGTACATCTGACAATTTTCTCACCATGAACTGCTTGCAAGTAAAACCACATTTTTACATGTTAGAAAGGAAGCAGGAAACCTCTGCAAAATTTAGAAGTTATTGGCAGGTATATTGTGTCCATTCTCATGTAAGACTCTGTCTGAAGGTCAGAGAGATGAACAATCAGCAAGCCAGGTTGCAAGAACTTGGTCCTTTTTAACTAGGATGAACAGAGAGATCAGGGACGTAGACAAGTTGGACAGCCTTGCAAGATGTGGATTGGGAGCGCTTACGATTTTTACATTGTAACAACTTCCAATTAAACTGTAATTCCAAAGATTTTTTGCCGGAAAAATTGAATACAGGAACCCACTTATTGATTGTCTCCTGAGCCTCATCCATTGTCAATGAAACTCTGAAGAACTTTGCTGTTAGTTTTCTCTGTGGGCTGAATCAAGCCCCAAGTCTCTCAGAAATACCTGTTTAAAGGTGAAGAACTACCTGAGGGGACATTGTCAGCTTGGTTTAGGTATCATAACAGATGTCTTACAAAACTAAACACTGCCTTGAAAAACCCATCTTTAAGCCCCGTCAAACATTTGTACATTTTCATGAGTTAAAGCGAAAGCTGTTTGGAGAAGGGAGTGGGTGTGGAAATTACTCTAAATCTTCCTCAGCTACAACCACAGAGCTGGAGTTTACATTATGCTGATGGGACCAAAAAAACATCCTGCAGCATGCAGCAGCCCTGGCAACAGCAGGAGGCCTGCGCTATAGGCAAAGCAACCGTATTCCCTGAGATTACCTTGTTTGAGAGGAGATAGATGGTGAAAGAGAAACAAATAGACATGTCCCAAACCTTCCAACTTTCCAAGAGAGGTGAGAGGGCCCTCCCTAATCTTTCAGTCTGGTAGACAGCAGTGCTTCCCCAGAAAGAAAGACTCTGAAAGGCAGCACCTGCAAATAGTGAAGAAAAGGTGTGGGGCTTGCTTCATCCACATCTCAGATGGAGACCATAGACCACTTAGGATCCCCTTTATAGTCCAGGAGAGGGGAAACAAGCACATCTACAATGTCATTCAGCTGCCTATGTATTTAGAGATCTACTTTAGGAAAAGAGAAAGTGAACTGACAATGTGGCTCTTGTTCTCTCTCTAATATAAAGAATCCAAGTGACCTGCTCAGACTGCAGGCATCCACACTGGGTCAGACGAACTGTGCTTAAAAAGAGTGTATAGGGTAAAGAAGCACCATGTACAGTAAAGCTTTTTTGGTTTTCCTTTTAGTAAGGGGGACTATAAAGTACTGTCAAGATGACTATTTCTCCCCATCTAGTGGTGGGATTGCATTTTTAAATGTCCCTCCCATCTTAACTGACTGCACTTTGAAACTGGGAAGGTTGAAAATAGTACCACTGCTCTGTAAGATCCAAAAAAACCTGCGGCTATAATTAGTGTGAGTCCCATAAACCAAGTTTCAGAGACTGGAAACAGTCCACTTCCCAGTTCTTTGCTCTAATCTCCAGATCACGCTACATTTGCTTTCAAGAGTGCTTAAAATATATGAAAGTTATAAACCTACCATACTAGTCATTAGCTTAATTATTTATAGATTGGGTACCAGGGAATGCCTCTTCACGACTATAGCTTATGACTATTTTTAGCACTCCTGAAGAGCTTTGTTATTCATCTGCAGAAACTGCCATTGATATGTCACATCTGCTTCATGGTCAACTCGGCTTTTGACTGTTTCACCAAATGCAAATGAAATAAGTTTTATTTCTGGACTTGGAACAGCTTTTGAGGTGATAATCCAGCTCTGGGTCAGATTCTCAGCAATGTTCTGCTGAGCGTCACGGTTAGATGTTTCTAAGCTAGTCCTTGTCCTTACTATACATATTAAAATTATACCATGTTCCTAAAGGACAAGTCTGAATCGTGTTTTATTACAGACTACAGGCTGTCAAGCTGTTCAGTGTAAGAGGGTATATCCTGTTTAATTTTGGAGATGTTCTCAGGGATTTTTCAAACCAGGGGTTTTAAAAGAATAGCTTTGTTACCAAAAGCAGAAAAAGTTCCCAGCACGGATTTCCTAAAAGAATGTACCTACCTTGTATACCTATTTTTATACTGGATCTATGCTCCATACTTATTTTACTTCTGGTTATTAAAATCAATTGATTCAAATACAGTAAACCTTCTATGGGCCTATGTAATGTTCTCTGAAGTCATTAGTCTGAACTGAAATAGGCTTGAAAGACCAAGCACACATGGCTGAGAATTTGCAAAGCACAAACAGGTACACAAAATATACCTCATTCAGACCATAAGCAATATGTCAAAAAGCCTGTGACAAGGCTCCATGTGGAAAAGTCTGTCACAAGGCTGACTATCTTCAGACTGCACAGAATTCAGACAATTCATTGTGGGCTTAAATGGGGTTTAATGAGCAAAAAAGATCTTTTTAATTACCTGCCTTTCCTTTACCTCCTCACAGTGCATAGCACATTGCTGTAAACAGAAACGCTCACAGATAACCACTTACTTTCCCAGTGGGTATGCACCAACAGTAAAGTCTCAATAGACCATATAGTTAAATATTTCCAAGATGCAGTCCAATGAATAGACAACTAGCTTAACAATGTTTAGCTGGTCAAAATTCAACTTGGGCCTTCTCCAGCAAAGCTGTAAAATGTTTGCTGCCAGTCTTATAACCACTGCGTATTCACTCCACTAACCTCTTTTCTCCATTCCAGTTCCTCACCTAAAAAAAGATCTTTGCAAACAAGTGACAGTACAATTGGTCCTAAATTTATCCCCTTTCACTGACTCCAGAACCAACCTGGACATGGGTTTTCTATCTCTCCTCTTTGCATACTCTTTTGCTGCTCTCCTGCTTCCTGACCAGGACCTGAAAGGTTTTCCTCATAAGAATAAATCACATTTTTCTATCCAGCCTTAGCCTTACATGAAAGAATATTACAATGAGAGAATACAACAGAGAAACACAATCCATTTCTACGGCAGTGCAGGAAATATACTGTCACATCATAATTGACAGGGGATTTATTAAATCTGGTATCTAATTCATTTCATCCTCTTCAGCTTTTCATCCAATGGTATGACTCCATTCCTTCAACTTCTGTGCTGACAGACTTTTATTTATCTGGTTTTATAACAAATAGATGGAAAAGAAATGACTGATCCTGGGTACAAAATTGCCTTTGCCAAAAGTTAAATTCAAAAACAGACCAAACAAATCCTGCAGCTGCTCCCTTGCTGCCCACGCCAACAATAAGTAGTTACAATAAAACTAAGCCTACCTGAAACAGAAGCAAAAGGTACCAGATCCTCAGCAAAAAGAAATCAGTGGAACTGAAAGCACTATGTTAGGTGGCAAGTTTTGCTTCGCCTTCACCTTGAATCACTGTCCTTTATCCCCCAAACCTAGGAACATGCTATAGAAATAAGGACTTACAAGTGCCTGTACCAATATCTCTCTGAAGTCTTGCTTTCACACAGTTTACAGTTAGCAACTGAGTTGTCACATAGTCCCTCTGTATGCCTCTAAACCAGCGGGATGCAGTAAAGACAAAACTCTCACATATTCCTCCATGTATTCATCCTTTGGAAAGTTTATGTCTTTTTTTCTTCTCTAACCAAAGAAAAGGTCTGCATGCAGCAACAGGCAAAAGCCATGAGGCTTGTCACAGACCTACTTGGAATCAGAGACTGAAAAGTTAGTGAAAAAGGCCACAGGTACAGAGAGGGGACACCACGTCAGTCAACACACTGAAGCTTATAGGATCACATAAACCTGTCCTTAAGCAACACACCTGAATTTGCCCCCCTGCCGTGGGATTTTCAATGCCCCTTCCAGTGCAAAGCCATTTCTTTTAGCTGAGCTATCAGCCCGAAATCAGAAGAATTTCAGCTTAAAATCTAGCTTCCACAGGATGCATTTTGGGGACCAGCAACTAATCTGCAATATGGTAAATATCACAGAGCACCGGGCACCACAGATCTGGCACAGATGCCTGTGAATACATTGGCAAGTAAACGTGTGCCTACAGCCTTGTAAGACCCAAGGCATTCTTTGGCAAGTAATTGGATTTAACCTGAAAAGGCAAGGATTATTTGCTTATTTTTTTCAATTAAAAATAAAACCTCACAAACATCCTCACTTATATTTGGACCTTCCTTCATAAAGAAATGGAAAGAAAGATCAGGTTTTGCAGTTACCAGCAATTAAATTTGCTATTTGTTCTTTAGCCTGCAGTTTCAGGGATAGGGTGACCTCAGTTAGCACTTCAGGACTGTTGGTGCCAGGCTTGGCTTTTGAACTGTACTCTCAGTACTACACAATTAATTGCAAAACCGATTGTCTCTAAAAACAGGCAAATTGACAGACCACTGTCCAAACCCAATGAGGTGTAGCTGTCCAAAGGGAAGAGCACAGCCCTACAAACTACAGCGCACAGAAGGGGCCTCCGCAAGATAGAAGAATCTGAAGTTTGTTAGCCAAAAATACTACAGAGAACCCATGAATTGTTACAGGATCCAGAAACTGGGATTAGTTAAGCATCCAAATGCTATTAAAACTCAGTGCCTGAATTACTTGCTCTCTAACGGACAAAGCCACCAAACAAGAGATTACCACCCTCTCGGAAGTTGAATTGTAACGTCTGGAAACCCCTGTTTTCAGAGAACATCCTCTACAGCCCAAATGCTATGGAAGGAATGTGTGTGGTTTGGGGTCAATGTTTCTGATCTCACCGTGATCCTTCACCAGAAAGACCTTACCCTAAGCCACTGCTTAAAAACTACAGACACTAGTGAAAGGGAAGAAAACTGAACCAGTGTGCATATTCTCCACTCCAACCATTCAGAAGGCCACCCATGGTTATAGATGTCTCCTCAAACCACAGGTTACTTGTTACCTCAGAAGAGCCCTACGACATTTCTCCTCCCCTGCAAACCAAAACATTACTAAACACACAAAGCAGTCAGCAGCAAAGCCCACTCTTTAGTTTGCAGCGCTCTCATGAACACAAACCCTTTCCAACCCATGCACTTCACACAGACCCTTCCCCACACACCCCATCCCTCCACTCAGCTAACATTTCCCCTCCGAGTATGCGGCATCACATACACATTTTCCCCCACCTTACCACATATTTCTCACCATGAAGAAACACTGCTTCCTGGCCACAAGACTGCTGTGTTCCTTAGCAAGCCGTGCTTTCACTTGTGAGACCCAGACCCTCCTCATACGGCCACTTCTGCTACACAAACAAACTCCTGCAAGCATTGTTGGCCAGCCCACATGGAGCACCTACCTTTGGGTCCTGGCTCTATGATGTAAGAGAGCTGGTCATACTGTGAGTGCACTGTAGTGACAACAACAAATTTCAGAAACTAAAATCATAGAATCATATCATAGAACCATAGAATGGCCTGGGTTGAAAAGGACCATAGTGATCATCTAGTTTCAACCCCCCCGCCATATGCAG
>NW_010118087.1:41879-61670 GCF_000699245.1 Pterocles gutturalis
CTTCTCCAAGCTAAACAAGCCCAGTTCCCTCAACCTTTCCTCATAGGAGAGGTGCTCCAGCCCTCCGATCAACTTAGTGGCCCTCCTCTGCACCCACTCCAAGAGCTCCACGTCCTTCCTGTGCTGGGGGCCCCAGGCCTGGACACAGTACTCCAGATGGGGCCTCACAAGAACTGAGTAGAGGGGCACAATCACCTCCCTCTCCCTGCTGGCCACCCCTTTTTTAATGCAGCCCAAAACACAGTTGGCCTTGCAGGCTGCAAGCAGGTACTGCCGGCTAATATCCAGCTTCTCATCCACCAGGACCCCCAAGTCCTCCTCCACAGGGCTGCTCTCAAGGAGATCTTCCCCCAGTTTGTATAAATACCTGGGGTTGCCCCGACCCAAACGCAGCACCCTGCACTTGGCCTTATTAAACCTCATTAGGTTTACACAGGCCCACTTCTCCAGCCTGTCCAGGTCCCTCTGGATGGCTTTGCTTCCTTCCATGCTGTCGACGGCACCACTCAGCTTAGTATCACCCTCTGCTGATCAGCAGAAAAGGTATAAGGCAGAAGTAGCAGTATAAACCAACCTGAAACATGACTTGGAGGAATCATTTCCTAAGTGAAAAATACTCGTCTCCATGGAAAGATGAAGCCCACAAAAAGGCAGGAGTAACCACAGCTCTTCTACCATCATTATCGGTTATGCCCTATGCCTAGGCCAAGGGCCGCTGTTTCTGACCCTGCCTCTGGGGTTCGCACAACCTGCAGCAGGGTGGCTCCCCACACTCTGTGGATGGGAAAGGGAAGCATGAGACAGACAGGAGCACCTCTGTAACAGAGGTGGACCTTTACACTGGTCACAGCAGCTCACCTCAAATGCTGGCAGTAGATGCCTATGGGCCAGTACATTCAGACCTGACTGATGACACCAACTCTTTCCACATTGGCCACCATAGAACAATCTGTGACTATCAGGTATTGTGACCACATGTGAAATTCAGAGCAAGGACTAGGTAATGCAGGGACTTGTTTGCCATTCCTAAGCCAAGCATCCCCCTCTAACACACACTCTTGGTCCAGGTATCCAAACGACTCCATAAAACAACATGAAATCCATTATTGCCCACACCACCATTGTGCGGGTGCATAAACCACTGAGGTATTGGATGTGAATAGTATTCCACAGCAGATAAAATCTCAATAGAAATTTATAAATAAATCATTGGAACATCAAAAAGCCTGAAATGTCACTCTAAGTTTTTGCCCGAATTAGTATTTTATCCTTGACTGGTTGGCTTTAAAAACAACAAAAAAATTCCCCTCACAATTTTCCCAATAATACCAGAGATAAGGTCTCTTCTCTTCAAGATGCTCTTCAGATAAAAATGTGATGGAAACATCATACAGGTCTGTAAAATACATAGGTATTGGCTGAGAAACCAACGTTAACCTTTCATAGGCTTTGTAACCGGAGAGTCTAAATAACCCTTACAATCAAATTTCGGACACAGAGAGGCTGTGGACAGTGGCAAATTTCCACATAACCGCCTCAGAATAAATAATTCCGAACAATCAGACTTCTCACCAGACTTTCTTGCAGACAGCCCCAGAGTTATGACAATTTCAGTGCACACCAGCCAGCCTGGCTACATTCAAAACCAAAAGACAAGTGGTGAAGAGGTCACGATGGCAACTCCTTCCATCAGCCCTCTTGCATGAGATATGGCAAGTTTCAGATTGCTCTAATTTCCAATTTAAACATAAAACTTTTTGAAAATGCAAGGGGGTCTAGAGGTTTTAAGGTAAATCACATGCTCCTTGGACTTACTATGTCTTTTCCCAGCAGATGTAGGCAAAGCCATTTCTACGTGTCCTGGTAGGTATTGGCTCTTGACTAACGAAATGAGCATTTGGATGATAAAAGATATCAAGCGTTACCTGGTACAGTTAAAAGACAGTCCATAACTCCA
This sequence comes from Pterocles gutturalis, assembly GCF_000699245.1. Lineage (NCBI taxonomy): Eukaryota > Metazoa > Chordata > Aves > Pterocliformes > Pteroclidae > Pterocles > Pterocles gutturalis. The sequence continues at coordinate 43,837 of NW_010118087.1, forward strand.
GAATTTATTTCTGTGCATAGGTCAGCAGAACTGCAGCAGGTTGATCTATGTGCACAGCTTAAGTCTCTCCTCTCATTTGTGGCATTTGCCTGAAAAAAATTTTGGGCTTAATATTTGCTTTTGCTTTCTGTCAGGGGATGAATATCACTCAACAGTACCTGAACATCATCTTTACTAGACACTGTATACATATGCAGTAAGACTTCAGTTCCTGTACAAAGTAGTCCCACTGCCTATTGTAACAATGCAAGTTTCGTGATCGCTGCCCCACTGGTAGCTGTTACATGAGTTTTATCCTCCCTGAAGGAGAGGGAGAAGCTTCTGTAGACTGTACAAGAGGAAAACTTGGATCCATGGATCCAACCAGCCTACAGGAGTAATAGGGCATGCTGTTCTGTAGACACACTTAGTCAGTGCCTAAAAATAAATGGTAAAAGTTCTTGGGTTTGCCTCTGTATCTCTACAGTAACAGCACCAGTGAAAAACTCTTTAAATTCTTCATGTTGTAGGATCATACAGGTCCTTTTCCTTTTGTACATGGTTAACAGGACTTTCATCTGAGCCTGCCAATGGGACAGTAGTTACACAGTGCAAGCCACAGGAGTTCTGGTGGAGGCATATACAATGTTCAGCAAAACAGGAATTAGACTAGCTGTTTCAAGAACCTGCCTTCCTTTCCTCAAAACATATGTTTAACACACACACAAAAAAAAAAAAAAAAAAAAAAAAAATTCTAGCTAAAGAGAAACCACCTGACTGTAGCCCATTCATCTTTATTGCAAATTTCAAGATCCTCAACAGAAAATGTATGGTTAACTCCTTTGTATGCTCAGAGGCACAGTTGTGGCTCTTTACCTCCACTCCCACGGGTTAACCACCCAGGCAGCTGTAAGCATCAGTTTTCTCCAAGTGCAGAGCACAGACTGCAAATGAGTAAATGTTGATGCTATTATATTTTTAAACAATTAAATGTTCTTTTCAAAAAGAACAGCAGCCACTCAGAATTGAATTGCATTGATAGTCACTGAGGACAAGACCCTGGTTGTAGGCACAGCTTTGAATGCAGCGATAAGTATCCTGTACTCAGTGGCAGTCCTACGAACACCTGACAAAATATGCCAAGCCTCACTCTACAGTGATGAGACTATAACTATTCCTGGCTAGAGGAGCAAAACTCCTCTATGGCAGCAGCAGATTTCAAAAACCTTGCTCTATACAGGACAACAGCAAATAGCCAGGTGACAAAGCTTTATTACTTCCCCATACAAACACCATTTATGCCTCCTGCTTCTCACCCTTCAGTTGTATTTTAGAAAAGTCACACATCAGAACAGTTGGATATCTTTTCTCTTTTTACCTCATAATTGTCTCCCATCATAAGAAATATAAAAGAGAAAGAAGCAGGCTCTTAAAGAGCAGGATTCAAGTCCTTAGCTAGCAAAAACAGACTGACTTCAAATCCCATTTTTCATCAGCTGAGGATCTAGTCAGTGTTTGATTTGTTTCCTCAACAAATGATGACCTAGACTCAAGGAGCGTACATGCAGCAGCTTTACAGAAGGCATGCAATTTGCAAACTAAAGCGATAAATTGATATAACAAGTTTTTGGGAAAACAAGTTTCTTCATATTTTCTCTCCTCAAAGAAAACAACTAAATATATCAGGTTAGTGTCTCAGTAAATGGATGGATACAAGGTCAGTACCACAAAGCACAGTCATTGGTGGTACCCCTGACTGAAAGTGCTCACTTAGCCAACACCTCCCGCTGTCCCCTTTGGGAAGAGCCATCATGAAATTATTTTCCAAAATCTGGGTCTAGAATGCTTTGCACAACCTTTGAGGCCATGTGAGCACCCAGTCAGACCACTGAATGCAAGCAACATTTTGAAGAAACGACACAAGGCATTTCAAATCCCCAGCCAGTGCCAACTTGCACAACACTGGTAGCTCCAAGCTGAAAGCAAAAATACCTGACATTCATCTTGGTACTCTGAGGGAACACACCTCAGATCTGTGATGGGAAACCCTTGAGCCTCCCAAGGTCCTTGTGAAATTATTTGCTTCAGTTTTATGCCTGTGAGTCCATATTGCAAAAGGGTCGTGTCACAGCAGGCCCCAAAACGCACTCACCGGCACAAGGCCTGACCAGGCCCTGGTGACTGAACTCTTCTCCCATGCCCAGATCTTACAGGTAAAGTACCAGGTGTGCTGACTGGGAATTTACCTTGGCTCTTCCTGGGCTGCTATAGCCTGCAAGGAGAAGAATCTCACCTTTAGACCGTCAGAACAACACTTCTCCCAGCACAACAATGCTTGCAAAACAAAACCAAATCCAGACTGGCAAACTGAGAGAAAATTAGAAACCAAAGTTGTGCCATCTGGTGTGATAATGGCTCCCAAATGATTACAGCTCAAGGAAAAAATGTTTAGGTTGCAACCTGGCATTAAAAAGGCAAATAAAGAAGCTAGATACTTGAAACCTAGTGTCACTTGATCACCTTATGAAAAGGCAGTATTGTCTACCCTGTGCATTTGTAAGGGGAGAACTGTGTTTTGAAAATGTATTTCCTACTTTTATGGGTTTAAAACACTCACTATAAACATTAAGAGTATTATGCGACCTGTAAGTGTGGTGTTTGTCCTTGGTTATCCTTGTATTTTCTGGTACATCCTTATGCTCATCACCTTAAGAGGTCAAAATGCTTTTCATACTCTGCCTCACTCCTGGGGAGGCCAATCTGTCAGCCAAAAAGCTTGCTCTCCTCAGGAGTGCAGAGTTTTCCAGACTTTTTTTAAAACCTCACCTCTTGCATTTGAGTTTTAGACTTTTGGAGACTATCTCCTATTGAATGAAATATCATCCAATTCAGCACAAAATTTTGCAGATCTAGCATTTAACAAGATGTCACTGCATTTCTTTAAAGGAGGGATGACCAAAACTAGGAACTATCTGAGAGCTTACTGACAGGACAGAGCACTGTAATATTATGTATTACTATAATTTTGCTATGGAAATATAATTTATTTCCTTGTTGGATCAGTCCTGAAGACCATTCTGATGTTCTGTCCCACTGGCAGCAGCCAGTACTAATGCTTCAAAGGAAAGATGTAAAAAAACCTCTAAGAAACAGTAACCATGTCCATAAGACTTTCTTCCATGCCTCGAGGAGGAGTTAGCTTACACTCTGAAGAATACAGATGGAATAGCCTTCTAAGTATTTCTTTCATGTCATTTAATCTGAGGCACTTTTAATATCCATGCAAGTACATAATTCTTTTTGACCTGCTGAGCTCTTGTTCTCTGCAGGAGACAACCAGTGTTAATTTTGTGGTGTGTGTTATTATCTTTCTACCAGAACATTCACGTATCAGAGTTCACTCTATGTTACTATGTTATTATTTTCAAACATGCCATCATCCCAGTCTCATTTTCAAAACTGCAGCTACATACTTCATTAAGCTGTCTGTGATAACTTCTATCCTAATGTTCTGCCTTCAGAGCAGATTGCAAATTCAGAGCCCAGGCAGGTGAAGAGAAACTTGGGTTACTTTTGCCAATGGGCATTATTGTAGCTTTACCCATGTCAAATTTCATCTCTCACTGCACTGCCAAGATGTTTTATTCCTACTGGAGTGTGTAACAAACCTCAACAGCTTTCACCAACTGAAACAAATTACCACAATCAGCTAAATTCCCTAGCTCACTGTGTCCTTGCCTCTCCAGCTGCTAATGAGGATACAGAGTAACACTGAACAGACCCACATGGGTCTGCAGACAATTAACCCTCCAGAGCCAGCACACAGTGAACTTAGCTTCATGTTGAAGACTATTCAAGCAGCTAGCTGCAAGCACGCAGTGTGATGCAGAAGGATGAAAAACCGAAAAATTAGAAGCATCTTCTCCCAAATTGTATCCCGCTGGTTTTGCTGTGAAGAGCCGCAAGACCAATGGATGACTAATTAGATTAACTGGATAGAAAGAATTTAAGAGGACATGATATCCACACAGACATTAACACATTTGGGGTTGCAAGTATCCAAATGATCTTGCCCTGTATCGGGTGGTCATTTCCCTGCAATTCCTAGGATCACTTTCTTCATCCATTTTCAAAGAGACATAAACACCATGTTAGTGAAAAGCTGTCATAATGTGATTCTGGATGAGGCTTTTCTCACCAGCTATCATGTGAATAGGCAGAGGCATCTCAAGAGACAAACTTATATGGAAAGTGCCACAGGAAGCCAGGATTTTCCCAGACATACAAGTGAAGTGAGGAACCTCAGTTGTTTTTTGTGCATCATTCTACTTTTTCACCATGATGGGAGCAGGCTCAACATCACAGTGGTCTTTAGCTAGCAATGCTCATATTTAGACACAGAAAAGAAAGACAATCTGGGGAAAACTTGCTAGATTAAATGAGCCACCCAGCAGAAGAGACAGAAGTGGCTTGGGGTCACTTTTCTTCCCCTCCTCTCCCAAGCCCTTCGTTCTCCTCTTCTGGTTCTCACTCTCAATTCAGTGTCTCAGAGCAGTGGTCCAACGAGTATACTCCTGCATCTTTAGCACAGCTGTCGTTTTTACAGTCTGCTGCATACCCTACACCTCGCAGTGCCTTGCAAATTTAGGGCTGTCTCAGCCCTGAAGCAAAGTGCACTGCAGTGAAAGAAAGAAAACAGCCACTTCTGTGACATAGTGAGAGCCTGACAGAGGAGGAAGGTGAGCACACTCTTCTTCTCAATTTCTGCAAGCGGTTTCCATTAAGGACTACTTTCCTCTCCCTGGGGTGACCCCATATCCTTGTATAAGGATGATCCACTCTATATGAACCCCATACACACACCCAGGAACAGGAGTGAACCTTCTGTTGCTCAGCATGTCTTGGCTTTCCAGTCTGTGTTTTACAGGTGAATGATGCCTGAGTGCAGAGCCTGGGCTGCGGGTCATATTTTTGAAACAGGACTTCCTCAGAGAGCCTGTGAAAACAAGTATATTGCCACTCTTCTCATGGGAAACTTCTCTCTTACCAAATCCCCAAGCTCAGGAAGCCCTAACCAGTCAGTACTTTGTCACCAGGAAGCAAAGCCTTCAAATTAGCCCTTTGCTAGATCTGATTAGCAAGTGACATTTGTCACAGCCCCATCATCATGGAGGATATAGCAGCTAGTGCTATTTTAGCACTGCCCCTTATCTGAGCCTGGATCTCTGTTGTTTTACTATGTTGAAGGATGCCTTGTTGTTTCTTCAGCTGATCCATTTACCACGAGCAACTTAAGCAATAAAAAGGCTCCAGAGTCCCACAGAGTGCTTCTCCTGAACAAATAAAGTCAAGCCATAGAGTGGCTTGTTCCTGCAGCTCTTTGTGGCTACTCCACCCTACATTACTCCATGACACCTCACAGATATTTCAGAAGCCTATCCACACAGAAAAACAGTCTAGCACTGTGCGTCCTATCACATCATGCCTCTCAGCATCAGGATGTCAGGTGGTACCCAGACTTACCTTGGCCACACTAGATGGGCAACAATACGATCATTCTCTGCTACTCTGGACTACAGGATACACGACAGGTCTGCAGAGCAAGTGGGAAGCTGCAGAACATGCTCAGGCCTGCTGTCCTTGTGATGGACGCACTTGTCCCTGCTCCACAGCAACAGGCCACACGCCCAGGGCTACAGAACAGTTAAACAAGAATGAGAAGTAGGATATTTCCTAGCAGTGAAGGCCAGTTAAATGAAGTTAATAAACCTCAACAACCTGATGTTGCCCTAGGATTTCCCTACTTCATTGTGTTTCAGACTGTTTTCAATCTTTGTACACACACTTCCTTTCAAAACAGTAATTTCCTTAGTCATACAAGATTCCCATTATCGTAACGTTCCTCCAAAATCATCATCTTCCCCCTTTTTTTCTGTCATGACCACAGACTCATTTTGTCTTCCTAAAACCAATCAACTTCCATACACACCATACACCCTGCTCACTATTCCCTTCTACCCCTCAGTGACAAACCTCCACCAAATTATCCTTCTTTTCCCTCACATGCCCCTTATTTCCCATGCCCAAGGAACAGATCCACTCTGTTATTCTGCCAGAAATTATCATCCCAACCCTCACGTCAACAACTTTTTCTCCACCTCATTCTAAAATGGGGATAATCAGTAGGGAAATTACTTGCTTTGTTGGTATTCAAAATTAGTGTATTGCTAGCTCTTTTAAGTCTTTTGCTCTCCCAAATCATTGAAAATAACATGGAGATTGCAATCATACACAGCAGAATCAAAAGCACGAAAAATCACTTGATGGTACCTGTTAAACAGCACAGACACAGTAATTTGGTCTACTCCCAGACCATTTTGCTTCACAGAACATCCTACAGACACGGAGCCTCTGTCAGAATGACAGGTACAAAGGACAGAACGAACCCAGAAAGGCAAGACTGAATGGCTGGTGTCAGAGAAGGGAGATGGCAGAGATGTTTTCTTCTGTCCTATATTATGTATGAAGGGGTTCAAGACAGAAATTGTGATGTTTCTCATCACAAAGCAACAAGGCAAGACACTGCCCGGCCCTCCCCAATGGAAGATGGATAAAGTCAAGCCATGTGGTAACCACAAGAGCAGGTGATAAGCACAAGAGCAGGCATCACTGAGGCAGAGAAATTCCAAAACTTTGACCACGTTTGCATTTTATCAACATGAGGTAAAGACAGAGCCTGGTGCTTGGCGTTTTCTATCCACTTTTTTCCATACTCCTAGCACTGACCCTGCCAGCCCGGCTCTACTCCTTTGCAGGGAGGGGAAATCAGCTGTATTTCATGTCAGGACAGACAGATGATGCCCCAGCCCCAAGCCTGGCCTGCGGCCAGGAGAGGGAGCTCCCCGTTCAGGCATCTGCCACGCTGGGCCCACACCTGAAAAATGCCCTTTCCGAGGTTTCCAAGGAGGAATTGCTCGAGAAATAAGGTTACTAAATCCTGCACAAGTTACCTGCTGTGGGTGGGAAAGAGCCTGAATGCCAGGCGCTCACTTCCCTCTGAAACGAGACAGGGTTCAGGGGACAAAGCTCCTCAGCACTGGCCCATCCGAAGGCAAGCAAAGCTGCAGCTCTTTGCTGAACACATCTGTGCCTCTGGTGGGGGCCCATCAGCCCACAATGTGCTTTGGCTGTCCTGCACATGCTGCGGTGTACCAGCTGTGCCTTACTGGCCTGCTGCTTCCCCATGTTTCCTCAACTCACTCAAAAAAAGCCACCACAAGAATCTACTTGTGCCATGCTACACGCCATCCTCGCTTTTGTTAGATAAGGTTCAGTTCTTACTAGTTGCTAAGAATGCTATAAATGCTTACAGCTAGAAGCTACAAGGTCAGCTTTAAGGTTCTGGAAAAGCAGCCAGACTTGAATACTTCCCCAACTTGGACATCTCACGAAAAATAGCTGTCTCACTGGACTGCCAGAAATTTCTTCTATCAGCAGTGCTCAAAATACTCCAGTAGATTTTTATCTGGTATTTTGCTTTGGCTTGAGAGAGAGAGGGAACAGAGTTTCTTAAAAAGATCTTCACTTTCTCCATAACTGTACACAGGACACTCCAGGCATCACATGTGCTCCGGGAACAGCACAAAAAAAAAAAAAGATTATTCACAACTTAATTCCTGGCCAACCCACGGGTATTACTACAGGAATTGAATGTGGCAAGCTGGTAACAAACAGCAATCATACTCCAAACAAGTGTGATCACCTCATAACCTGTGTTTGGAGGCCTGCAGCACATACAGGGTACAGCCCTGTATCTCAGCTGGAGAATGTTTTAACACTCTTACTTTATGATTTGGTACAAACCTATCTTCAAGTTCATAAAGATTCAACAATGGGCACATTTTCAAGCTAATGTATCTAAAAGCAGGAAGGATGTAATTTACATCTGAAATAAGATCCCTAAAAGTTATTCTTTCAGGAAATTCCCACATCATGAATTTCCTATGTTCAGCATGGAAGACTCCCTCTGTCCTCATAATCATTAGTTTTTATTTCTGATTACAAGTACTACTGAATGCTACATTGTGTCACTTCGGGATTAAAATGAGTGATTACTCTCCAAATGAGTGACAACTGTCCAAATGAGCAACAGATGAAACAAATATCTGAAGCAGAAGGATAGAGAGAAACCATCTCTTCTCTCCCCTGATGCAAGCTCAAGAGAGGGCTCAGAAGAGACAATAGCAAAACAGTAACATAGATTGAAATACTTAGAGATTCTGTGTAATTACCTTGTAACACCTTGTAATTCCATTATTAAACATAAAAATGGGAAAGTGGCTGGAGAGGAAACCATTACTGAAGAGGTGCAGTGAGAAAAAATCCTCCAGTTTCCTTGCACTTTGAAACAAGACATAGAACAAGACAGAGGAGACACTGGGGAAGAAGACTCAGAGTAAAGCTGCCAAAGATAGATGACCTGCCCAAGTGTAGTATTGAAGGAAGGCACACATTACTCCATTATTTTTAAAAAAAAGGGGGATCACCAAGTCTGAAAGAAAGAGGCAAATTTCACAACAGGGAGCTCATATGCCAAGTACACCATTGGTTTCTGACTACTGACAAAGTGTAAAGCAGCAGGCACCTCTTGCAAAAAATGCTAAGTTCCTGCAAGATCTTTGAAAGCATGTAGCAAGAGACAAACCTCTGGGAGATTACAGTATATATTATGGGTTAGCAGCAAAAATAATCAAGCCCCAAACGACTGTGCGCCACTGAACATGTAGTTGGGCATGGGGACGACATCTGCCAGCGTCAATGACAGCTGTAGTTTAGCAAAAGCAGAAAACAACTCTACTGTTCTCTGTATGGAGTGGGTCACAGTCCACAGAGGATAAGATTGTTACAGGCAAGTAAGAAATATAATGGAATATTCCAAAACCTAATCTAGATTATATTAGTTTTCTTGGTATTGCCAAGATCTGCTCTATACACTGTTGAATAAAAGGCGTGACTCCTGGTAGCACAGGAAACCTAATAAAAGAGGTCACTCATCAATAACTGAAATAAAAAATATATAGCTAGCATTGTCTGAAAGGCACCCATCAACTGTAGGTAAAGATGTAAATAATTTTACCTGCCATGTAATAAGAGGAAAGACCATATTAGGTGCTAGATAGCAAGACAATTATAAAAACCACAACAAACAAGCAGTGTGGCCAGTGCTGGTACAAAAACAAAAAAAACGTTCAATACTGTCCTCATGGATTAAAGTCACAAAAATCTGTCACAGTGATTGACAGGAAAATTAAATCATCCTCACAGTCCACTGGAAAAGTTTCTCCAAAAAATTCTAAATTGATTTATTGATATGAAAATTCCCTTCCCTAACTCTAATATCAATCAGTCTTCATAGTATGACTGTGTATCAACTTTGTTAATATGTATTAGTTCACATTATACACTGGAATGTAATGAGGTAGCGGAATTTTACAAATTTTACTGGAGGCTTTGGTACTATTAATGCTTAAGTAGAACAAACTAAAGTACAGCCTGGCCCTGGAAATAAGGGCTTGGCTTCTTGGAAGTTTAGAGCTGACCATGAAGGATAAAAGATACCCCTGGGCAACTAAGATACCACCAGCATCCTAGCCCCTCTAACACACCTTTGAAACTCTTTCAGCATTGTCTGACATTATAGATAAGTAACTACAGCAAAACTGATGGCAGGGACATCTGGATCAACAGACAAGCAGCAAGAATGCTGCAGAAATATAGTTGCTTTGCAAAGTTTTATTATGGTTAGTAATCCGGAGTGTGGGTGTTGGTGATCAGTCAAATTGTGTTGTACCTGAATGCTTGAAGGTTATAAGAACCTTATAAGTGCCCAAATTTGTCTGGGAAACCTCATGCACATGAATAAATATTTACCCTTGTAATTCTATACTTTGCATCCTAGCCTCTCTCCTTGCTTGGCAAAGGCCAGTTGCAAATTTTTGTAACATTATCAAGAGCAGACAGTCACAGAACTTGTTACCTGTACAATACCCTTATCAAGTGCTAGCATTCTCTGGAAAAGAGAGTAAGAGACCTAGCGAAACATTTTACGGAACAATGGAAGAAAGAGCCCAGTTCACCAATGTGACATTCAAAGTCCTCCACAGGCTACAATTGTGGCGTTTTGTCTGGCTCGAAGTCCAGATTAGATGGCAGAAACTGGAGGAAGCCTTATGCATTAGAGATTCTGGGAAGATGAAAAAAGAAAAACAGAAAATCAATTGGTATGGGATGTGACTGTGGTACAGTACAGTAACTTTGTAAAAGCCAACAAAAGGTTAGAGATCACCGAGTGACGAAACTCAGTGTGCGTCGCTACACCAGTAACGATAAAATCCTAGTTTGTCCTCAGCTCTCTTACTTCAGACAATAAAGCTGCTCTCCACACAGGGTATGAAAGAAATGATGTTCACTGATCCAGCCTGAGTCATTAAACAGAGAAGTGATTTTTATACCTACTTGTAAAGAACAGGCATTAGCCCTTATAGGAGACAGCTGCTCTGCTCTTCACAATGTATCAGTGCAGCAGCTCCTCTGCACACAGGACATGCACAGAACATACGGTCTGCTTCTGTACCTGCACAATCAGAATTCAGTAATACTCATCAGCTTTGCTGTTTCCCAATAAAACATGTTCTAAAATGGTAATAGAGCCCTATAATACCTACCTTCAGATCTCTGCATGGCCACTGAATGTGAATGGTGTAATTTCTGTGCAGGAATCAATAAGGAACAAAAAGGATATCTGGAAATGTGTCTGGGTTGCTTGTCTAGGGCACTGATTTGTTTAATCAAAAGTAAGAATCCGAACTATCAAGAATGCAACATAACGTGAATTAGGATACGGGCTACAGTAGGGGAAGGGGAAAAAAAAACTTGAAAGAAGCATTAAGGTTGCCCTTTGTTGAGAAGAATTGCACATCACTCTCCAAAATTTTATCTTTTTATTTTCTGGCATTTTGTTATTTTTTGATCTATCATGTATTGTTCTAGGATGCTTCCCAGGTAGGAAAAAAACACTTCAAAAATCATAAGTGCTTCATTGTTAAATGGTGGAGTCTCATTCCACTTTCCTACAGCTTTCAAACTCAATAACCTTTTGACTTAATTGTTATTGCTGCTGATTTCCACCCAGGTGATAAATTATCTGATATTCAAAGCCTATTTCACTCAGTGAATCAATATGACTGCACTGATTACCTTGTGGGAAGGAACAGAGCTGAAGCTCTTCCAACAAAACTGGGGAGAGAGATTTCCCAGCAGTGGGTGAGCTAAAGGGTTATGATCTTTGCCATCTCAGTGATACAGGCACATGTGCATGGGGTAACCTGACTCTAGACCCCTAGAATTTGTTCCCAAAGTGTGTTTCATATGCCTTCCCTTCCAAATCTCCAAGCTAATCTGTCACATGAAGAAAGCCTGAGCACCTGGCTCCAGTTTAACATCAATCCCCTCAGAAGTTTCCAGGAATAAGAACCGGCCGCTTATACAAGCCAGAACCAGCTCAGGCTATAAGGAAATAAAAAGAAGATTCACAGAACAGCCAGAAGAGTTACTGCAATTCCCTGATTTCTTCAAAAGAAGCAGAGAGGGAGGCGCTTTAGGACAAAGAATTGCAGCATCTACCTGCTGCTCTTCACACACCTGCTGCAAGGCAGAGAAGCAAGAACCTGAGGTCTGAACAGTCCGTATCTCCTCCCTTGCTACACCCCTGCGCAGCCACCAAATTCTAAGACACAGCGTAGCCCTGTTTTATTCACTACAAAAGCAATTTATTTAGAGTGCTAGGGCTCTCTCCCACTCCCCTTAGGAAGCAGAAGAAAGGTCTCACTGCCCAGAACATGTCTCCAATGTCCAGCTAGCATTTTGTTTTCATTCCCTTGAATTTGGCTGTGGCCTTGTGCCCCACTTGAAATAGCGGCTTGCCTTCCTCGTGGCCTAGCAGTTGTCATCATTTAACTGAGCTCTGCAGAATTCCTCCTTTTTTTGCTCTTCATAAATCAGTCTCCACAGTTTTGTTGTTTATAGTTCCACACTGGGAACCACGATTACTTCTGCAGTGTAGCAATTTTTTCTGCACTTTACTGTTCATCTCCATGTTAATCTTTTCAACAGGAAGAACACCATGAATACTTGAGTGACTCAGTCTACTGCTTCCACCAGGCATACACATGTCCTCTGCAACACCTAACACTGGAGCATCAAACCCAGTCCATCTGTTGAGATCAGAGCAGGCTGCTGGGAGAGCTGGAACAACAGAGACACAGCCATCTGTGCTAATCAGAGTCACTTACAAGGTTACTCCCACCTGGGAAGGAAGGAAATAGCAGGCAGGCATAGTAGGATAATACACTTTTAAGCTGTTCATTGGAAAAGTGCCTTACCCATGCCACTCTGGACAGAGACCAAGTTGGGTAATAATGTTCTGCCAGCATAAAGTCAGCCTGAAGTTTAATTTAGTTAATGAGCTAGGCACAAACTACACTGAAGGAAAAGATCCAGCTGTGTGTGAATTTTGGTTCTCTCACTGACTGCTGGACAACTTCAGGTAAGTAACTTGAAAAACCCAAATCAGAAAGAAAACTCCACACTATCAGGACTGCAGTAATGAATCATTAGCACTAGTGACAAGTTCAGCACCAGCAGAGCTTTGAACTGGTGCCAAAGACAAACTTATTTGTCAACACAGAAAAGTTCACTGTGCTCACTCACATACAACAACCAACACAACAGCACATTAGTCCTTGACTGCAGTTTTTCGATACTACTGGAACTCAGATAATTAACTAGACTGTAAACATCCCCTCTCCAGGATAAAACAGACAAGTCATACCTGCTTTCAGAAGTGATGGTACACAAGGGAGCACCATGGCTGTCACAATATCCGGTCAGCTTTGACTTTCCTGTCAGAAATGGGGACAAGTGGCTGTGATACAAGCCCAGCCTGATACTGCAACTCATGCCTTGGGTCTGCAGCCCAGAGATTAAGTTCTCCATGACTGTGCATGCCTTTCTTATGCACAGAGGAGGGTACATTGGATGGGACTGATGACCTGCTAGGTGTAAGAGGCGGCTCAGATGGATTTCCGAGTATTACTGTAAAACAAACAGCATTAAGATCACACAATGCCAGCTGACATTATCATAGAGAAGCAGAATTTGGAAACAGGAGATGACAATGTGCAGCATAGACCAGACCACGACTCAGCTTGGCTTGTCGTGGCATAGTTACATGATCCACCAGGATGCCCCATCTCCACTGTCAGGAAGATATGGCCTAACCTCCTCAGGAGGCTGAGGCTTTAACATATCCAACCTTCACATCAGCTCATAATCAGCAAGCAGATGCAGCAACAAGAGCAGTGAAGCCAAAGGGGCTGACTCAACGCATATACCGAGCAGAGATGAGCAACTGTAACAGAAAAAGCAGGGTCAGACTGGCAGCAATCAGATTGGCATCCAGGTTTTGGGGGTTTAGTCTCTGGCTTTTTGGTGATCTAGTTCCCCTTCTGTGGTTCAGTTTCCTCACCCCTAACTGGGAATACTGCTACAGACCTCACTGGTAAAGCATCGAAATGTACTACACCCCGAACATATTTTTGGAAAGTATAAAGCCAAGAAAGAAAGCAAATGGGCAAGTGTTGTGCAAGGAACCATTATTAAGAAAAACACAGTGATAGCAGGAAGGAAAAAAAGAAAAGACTGTGAGGAAAAGAAACCTTGCTGACCACTGAAATAGCAAGAAGTCCATTGCTTTGAGAATGTCAAAACTAAATCAGACATCTCCCTAGGAAATGATTTCTCAGTACCAGAAAAGGAGATTAGATGATCTGGTTCTACATCTCACCTCAATACTTAGAATGCACTGACATCCTTACAGCTTTCACCTTGGAAGAATGAAACAGGGTACATGAAAACTGAAATAGAAAAGAGACCAACACAAGGATATCAGTAAACTCTATTTCCGCAAGTGTAAATTCATGACCAAGAGACAACGTTGAAAACAGAAGAGAAGGGAATGGAACAAGTCAAAAACCTGGTGAGGAAGTGAAATTAGTAACATTATTTTTAGTACCTTGAGACAAGGACAGTAGTCTCAAAGATGCCCAGAGAAGGAATGGCTCCCACTAAACTAGTAGCACACTTTCCTGTAGTAATTTCACAGAATTGGAGACAGGTCATCTCAGGTCAAAAAAAGTAGGTCACCCAAAGGGCAAAGTGCCAGATGTGATAGCAGGGACTTAAATTGTTGCATAAATCATCAGCAGTTTGTGATGTGAGCCTGAGCACATCACTCCCTCTCTTGGTGTCTTTCTTTCCTGCCATTTTACTTACATTCTCACCTGGGCACATTCTTACTGGGAGTTTATACAGTGTCCAGAACAAGCAGGCTCTGATGCAGGCCTACAACATGTGTTAGCTTCAGCCAGCCCAGCTCCTTGACAGCTGCTGCAGAACAGCAGCCTGGGACTTACCAGCAATGGGGCCCATCCAAGACTGCAGTTTACAGAGTATGAGACTGCTATTAGGTATTCAAGTGAATATTGAGGTCTTCAGTGGAATATGCAGCCCTATGTATATGTTCTTCCTGGTATCCCATGTAACTTTCCTTTTCCTTGCTTCAGTACTTTACCTCCCTTTTTCTGCACTCAAAAGGTGCCCTAAATAATTCTTCTTTCTTAGTACAACTACAAAACTGTTTGCTTTGTCCCTTCTCAGCTATTACTTATTCTAGTCTGACATACTGAGCACTTGAACTATCCCTGTATAGCAAACCTTCCAGGTCCCTCATCATTTTTGTTTTTTCCCCTGGGAATTCCTTCCAGCTTGCCAGTATCTCTCTGCACCCCTGGCAAGGAGCACACCACTGCTCATCAGCACTCCTGCAGCAGCCCAGCTCAAACAGCTCTGCAATAGCTTCTTGTTCGCTTACAACATTGTTAACAGTCACCTTTTAAAAATACCATTAGACTGAAATACAACAAGTTTCCTCTCAATGTCACAGCAGTCACACATTCCAGTCAATACTGTTGTAAGAAAGAGTTCAGAGCCCAGAAAGTGTCGAACAGCATCTTAAACTGGCACTGCCTATAGGCGCTGAAAAGACTGGAGCACATCGAGCATCTCACTGGTAGCAAAGTGTCCTTGGGAACCTTGGTTGCAGCTAAGTTGCCCTGCCATCTGAGCATGACTTTCTTCCACTTGCTCTACTCTCCTGCAACAGCAGAAAGAGCTGCCCAGCTTTGAGTAGCCACGGTTTCTCTGCAATGCCACATGTCTCTCCTTGAGCTGACCAGGAGCCTGCAGGTGTCCCTCTCTACTTTTCCTTGAGCAGTGATGATCTGCAGCCATGGAGAACATCTGGCAGGCATTCAATTTTGCATGCCATTTCTCTGGAATGAAGAAGGAAGGAAAATGTTTGAAAATAAAGATCAAAAAAACTGGTATGATCTTTGTATAACTGGGTTATCCAGCATCCCTTCTGCTGGATGGTGCTCAAGTCAAAAGCAGCTGAAGCATACATAATGCCCCTCAACCTTTATTTCCATGGTAAAGAAGGAAGGAGCAAGCACTGGATATAACTGCAGGCAGAAAACAACCCTTCTTTAGGTTAAGATTATACAATTTACACATAAGACAGAAAATATCTCCTATTCACACAGGCCTTACCATTTCTCTGCAATATCTATCATTTGAAGAATACCACCTCTTTCTGTAGAGCAAAAAGCTAGAACTAGTCCTCCTTTCCAGCAGTTCATAGCAGCACATGGAAAACTGATTTATGCTGCTCCCAAGAGGAAGGGCTGGGCCCCTACTACCACAGAAAAGTGAGAAGCAGAGAAAAGAGGAAGGGAGGACCCAACCAGACAGCACACAGCTGCAGGGAACAGGCTTACGGCTTCCATTGCCTTCAAGGGCATCAGAAATGTAAAGCCACGAGGGGCTGCTGCTGAGAGATGCTGTTCCTCCTCCTGCCTGCCCAGCAGGGCCTGCTATCCCAAACACAATCTCCCCTTCAGGCAGCAGCCACTATGAATGTAGGTTTTCAGGGCTTAGGCTGAAGCTATTGCTCTGACCATTTTGCTGTCCCTGGCAATCTAGTGCCCAAGGAGCTGTGACTGTAACAAAAACCAGCCTTGAATCCACCAGTTTATTCACTCAAAAGCAAGAGTCAGTTTTACAGCCTTCTTGGCTTTGTTTGCAAAGATAGGAGCAGCAACACGTCTACATTGCAATAAAGAAGCTGGGATGAGAGCAGCCACGTTTCAGCAGTGTGCTATAGTCCGACTCTGCATGAAACAGGAGATTCGTGGTAGAGTGTCACTCTGGAGACAGTTTACTCCACTCCCCTACCAGGCCATGACAATAAGCAGATCACTTTGGACATGATGGCACACTTTGGTGTAGGACATGCAGTCCCACATCCAATCCCCATGCTCTGACCCAGCCAGCTACAAGCCAGCTTATTTCCAGAAGCTGCATAGTCTCATTAGCACAGTGCAGAGTCTTAGCTTAGAAGTCCTGCAGGGAAAGGGTGTTAGCTTGGGCTGAGCACTACCCAACATTTCATTGTGAGCTGTCTCCTGTCCATGCAGCTCAGAGCATAGGTGGAACAACAGGGGCCTGCCTGTACGGACGGTAGTGTCACCTTCTCCCCTCCCAGAGAATGGGAATAATGCTGCCTCTCTCAGAGATCATCACTGCTTTTATGGCTCGTACTGCCACAGTATCTGGAGACAGATTCAGTCCTACCAACCCAGCTTGCTTCTGATTTCACAGTATAGTAACAGGAATATGTCACACCGCAAGACAGAGAAGATATTTGTGACAGAAATTAAGTCTGGGAAAGAGAATGACAGCCTGCTCTGCCTTACACAGACAAGCTCTTTTGAGGTTGCTACAACTTAGTTTGTGTCAGTGTGGAAATGTATTGGCAAACTGATGGTTCTGTAGCTGCTTTCTGTCCCTGCTCTCAGGCACACAGCATGGAAGCAGGGTCCAGACCACCTTAACCATAGTCAAAGCCTCTATCTGAAAAACTGCTATGCAATATCAATCTAATACAGAGCCCAGGTCCTTCTCAGCATATGGCAGGCTGCAGTAGCTCCTGGGGTCTGAACACAATCAGTCTCAAGCACAACTCAAAGCAGAAACAACTCTATTTCGTTATTGTACACTGTACCTGTAAAACAAAAAGGTAATTTTTTTATGTCCTCCATCACTGATATTAGATCCATTTATTCTTCTGACATACTAAAGGACTGAATTACTTGGGACTAGAACATCCTCACAAAGAACAGTGAGACGTATGCTTGCATAAAGATTTATTAGCATCATCCATAGCCATAGCTGATGCCATACATTAACTGTAATGGTGAAAGCTCTGGAGGGGGGGAGAGGAAAAAAAAAAAAAAAAAAGGAGATAGACAGAATTAGAAGGGGAAGGGAAAGCTTTCTCCAGTGGCTACCCAGGACAAGAAGCAATGGGGTCCCCAAATAAGCATCCTTGCCAGGCACCTCTCCCATGCGGCTGGTCACTCCTTTTCCCACAGCAACTGTATAGCCTCCATCCAGATCCACTCAAATCCCCTGTTGTTTGTCCCTGCATATGACACTGTTAGTGCTGATCAGAGCATGTGCTGAGCAGGGCCAGGTGCTGCGTGCCAGTTCTGTGCATACATACTTCTGGGTCCCCTAATGTAAAACAACAGCTAGAGCCCAGTGGGTGATGTTCACAGCAGTGAATACTGCCTCAGGGTGTGCAAGTGCAAGGCCATGAGAACAGCACCAACCACAAA
>NW_010118087.1:61701-69454 GCF_000699245.1 Pterocles gutturalis
GAGTCTGTGTGCCACAGCACACAACTGCCTGTGCAAGGCAGGCTGCAGAACCACAAAGAGAAGGCCCTGAGGCACGTAATGCACTGTGTTAATGACTGTGCTGAACAATCAACTATAAAACAAGAAACAACACCACCATCCAGTTTGGTTCACAGCCTGGGATACAAGCAGGGCCGTCTGGCAAATACCCACTTGTTAAACACAGCCTTCAGTGCTCACTGAAGTGGAGGGAGGAGATGCATTTACAGTCACTACAGCTACCTCTAGCTTGATATCGTACTCTATACTTACCAAGATGCCAGCTTACCCTGGTACTGCATTACTAGATCGTGCTGTTGCCTGTGGTCAGCCATAAAGCATTCACTAAAATAAGACAGAAGAATGATGGCTGTAATTTTCTCAGTTTTCATCCAGGGAAATTGTCAGGTAATCTTTGCTTATCTGCTGTAACCATGCAGTAGGTTTGTCAGAGGGAACTACCCACACACACATCCTCATCTACATGCTGCATTTGAGAGAAGCTGCCAGCCACAAGGCCTTGTTGCCAGCATGCTGTGGGGATTGCTGGTGCTCAGAAAGCTCCTCATGGCCAGCAGCTGCCCTGGAGACTCTGCTGCAACAGCGGCACTGCTGGAGTAACTGCATGGTGCAACATGCTCCGGCAAACCCTGAGTTCATTTGTTTACAAGAGGCAGAGCTACACTGTCTGCAACACAGCTCTGTGCTCCTGACTCCTTTTTATGAGGGCATGCCTCACTGAGGGGTGCAAGTTTGCCTCAGAAAACTGGCACTGTATCAAGCAGTAGGCAGGATGGGGTGACCACTGCAAAAACACCACTGAAACATAGCGGAGTTTCTTACCTCTTCCTCCTCCTTCTGCACTTACCACACTGCCTGGGTTGGAAAATGAAAACACAGGAAGATGATCAGGCGGCAAAAGTTCAGCTCTGCATTTTGCCATGAACAGGTTCAATTCCCAAACTCTCTGCATGACCTTTGAAAGTCTGTTCCCAAGAGATTTTTCTGCAAGGATTCAGACACCTAAAACTACAGAAAGCTTTTCACCAGGATTTCCAAAAGTTCCAGGTCTTCAACTTCAGTGATTTTAATGCAGGGAAGAATTTGAAGAACAGAACAAAACATGCATCCAAAACCATAAGCTATCTTTCTGAATAGCCTTGGAAGTGTGACAGTCTGTGTGCTTCAGATTCCCATCCATAAAATAGGGGATACAGCACATTCATACTTCACAGAGCTGTCATGAGTGTAAATAAAATGTACTGCCATACTACCCAGGTGCCTTGCAGTACCTTGAATAGATTCCCTCCCTATCTCCAACCTGAAAGCAAGGCAGGAATGGGATATCATTAAAGTGGTTGAATTCCCTAGAAAGCCTAACCACTTATTTGAATTAAGCATGAGAAGTACCCAGCTCATTCACTACACACCCCAGTTAGTTAAAACCACAAGCAACACAGCAAAAGTAAACAAGAGAAGTAGCTGTAGCCTGTAAAGAACAGTATTCCTTGATTCAGTGTTCCAGTGAAAAATATAGAGTAATCCACCACTCTAACATCCTCCTTTGCTCAGCTTCCCTCTCACAAAGCAGAGCCTTATTAAGTCCACATTTATCTGCAATGATTTTTTCAGTTAGGAAAGGCTAAATATATACTAACTTCTAGGCAGAAAGATGAAGGCTCCCACTGCTTTCACAAACATCTCAAGCAGAAAAAATGCCAATGGAACTGCAAACATAATGCAGAAGCTACTGACCAGTGGGCACCTTCAGCTACTGGTCTGTCAAATAGTGAAGCCATAGGTACTGCTGGATACCTGGCTAGCATATTCCATACTATCTTGAGACTAACACTTGTATATAAACAAGATGATTAGACTGAGAAGCCCTTTAATATCCTGGGATCTTTCCTTTACATGTTGTAAACTCCTTCATGTTTGGGGAAAATATGTGCACAAGTTCATGTGGCTTTCCAGGAACTGATCCAAGCCTGATGCTGCTCAGAAACAGATTTCTTTCCCCATACTAAGAGTACCTGAAGCCCCATTCATGCTTTGTGTCCACTTTAGACTAGTCAGCAGTGTCACAAGAACTCGTAGCAAACTTGCAATGCATCTAAAACATGCCCACTGGAAAGACTGAGCGTCCAGGAGTCACTGCATGTCCCACCCAAGCAACAGTGCTAGCCCACTGTGGTGGTTTTGTGCAGTGGGTTTGTTTGGTAGCAGGGGAGGGGCTACAGTGACGGCTCCTGTAAGTAACTGCTAAAAGTCCAAGGTTTTGGTAGCCACGGGGGGGAGTACCACAGAGATGGTCCCTGTGAGAAACTGCTCGAAGTTTACCAGCTCCAAGCCAGACCTACCTCTGGCCAAGGTCAAGACAGTCAGTACCTCTGCAAATAACATATTTAAGAGGGGGCACAGTGCAGGGAGCATGGGGGGCATGGCCTGGGCAGGGCCTGGCCGGTCCATCTGGCCAGCTGCCTGCCTGCCTGGCCAGCCTCCGCCATGGCCCAGACAACCCAGTGCAGCCCCCACCTGAGAGCCGGAGTTTCTCAGGAGGCAGCAAAAGAATTTGCAGTGAAGAGAGGAGAGGGATGTGAGAGAGACAACTACACAGATACAAAAGGTCAGTGAAGAGAAAGGAGAGGGAGGAGGTGCCGGAGCAGAGATTCCCCTGCAGCCTCTCATGAAGGTAATGATGCTGCATGTTGTTGCCTTGCAGCCCATGAAGAGCAAAGCTCACCTGCAGCTTATTGAGATGTAGCCCATGGAGGACCCCATGTCGGAAGAAGTAGCTGTGCCCAAAGGAGGCCGTGAATTTGTGGACAAGACCAACACCAGAGCAGTTAGTGGAGAACTGCGGCCCATGGGAAGGACTCACGCTGGAGCAGTTTGTGAAGGGCTTTGCCGTGAGAGGGACCCCACGCTGGAGCAGGGAAAGACTGTGAGAAGCTCTCCCCTGAGGAGGAAGGAGCGGCAGAGACAACATGTGATGGACTGACCACAACTCCCATTCCCTGCCCTCTGGCACCACCAGGGGGAGAAGGTAGAGAAATTGGGAACAAAGCCTTTGGGCCCAGGA
This sequence comes from Pterocles gutturalis, assembly GCF_000699245.1. Taxonomy (NCBI): domain Eukaryota; kingdom Metazoa; phylum Chordata; class Aves; order Pterocliformes; family Pteroclidae; genus Pterocles; species Pterocles gutturalis. Next base: position 64,802 of record NW_010118087.1, read on the forward strand.
AGAAGGGAGGGGTGGGGGAAAGGGGCCTTTCCAAGATGTAGTTCTCTTTCTCATTATCTTGCTCTGTGTTGGATTGTTAACAAATTAAATTGGTTTTGTGTGTTGCCCAAGTCGAGTCTGTTTCTTCCCCGTGACCACAAGTGCTGAGTGAACCCTCCCTGTCCTTGCCTCAACCCACAAGGTTTTTAGCAAGAGGCTGCCATGGTGCTTAGTTTGACGGGTGGCCTTAAACCACAACACCCACAGAAAGAAGACTGAAAGCAAGCCATGTTTCAAGAAGCAGCTTGCCAGGTCAACCAGTCCCTGTCACAGAGAGCCCTCAGTGGATGGAGCTCATGGCAATTAAAGTACCATTAGCATCTACTTGCTCTAAATAGGCTAGTGAATTCCCATCCAGAAAGACCAGGTTAAAAATTCCCTATGAGACCATTCTGCTGGGCTTTCAATGGCCAGTCAGTTTGTTTCATGTGAAAACACACCTTAATAAGCAAGGCAGCCTTACTCAGAACCATTTGTCTAGGTGTGACAGGCTGTATAAAAAGCAGGAAATTACATCCATTAAGATATTCATGAAAGCAGCATTTTCATTGCTTAGTGCAATTAGAGTGATGTATAATATCCAGCTCCTGCTGCCCACAGAGAAGCATGGCTACTCTTTCAGGAGCTCAGATAAGCCAAAAAATCAAGTGACACTTGTGGTCATTAGGAACCTAAGCCTGCTGCAATGCCTTGTTATCTTACAGCACAGGCATCCCCACTAATTCATTATGGCTACTGAAGGAGCAAATGAAGCAGGCATTTGATCTCAACAGCAGCTCCGAAGATTATACTCTCACCCTTCCATTATGGCTCTCCACCACAAGATGTGCTCTGCACCATGAAAGACAAACTTCCTCCTGCTCCACATCTTGCATCCAGACCTCTCCTGGTGTCAGAACCCAGCACACGTCACTGTTCATCCTCAAACACACTGTCATCCCATTGTGCTTGCTGTCATTTAAACATAACAACATGAAACCATGCCTTTCTCCTAGAAAGCTTCCAGTCTTGTAGCTGATTGGAAAAACTTCATCTCTGGGTGAACACAAAGAAATTAGAAAGTCAGGAATACTCATAGTCCAGCATTGCCCTTCCAGGGATGCAAATGGCAGGGCACATATAGGCTGAAGGATAGCCATATACTGTTCTCTTATTTTTGTAAAGAAAGAGCCGGTCTATGGCCATGCCCATAACAATTTACACAGGGACCTGCACCAGGTTGGAAACTGGTTTATTGCACATCTATTTTGGCTCTGATCTACTGAGAGCAAACAGCGAGCTGCAATTCAACCCCAGCCCCAGTGGCAGCTGGAGAGACACGGGAAGCTCTAAGTGGAGCAGGCCTTTTGCCAGCTGAGGGCTGTTCTGTGGCACACCACCAACTCCTCTTCTCCCAGACCTAGGCTGCCATCAGTCCAGCCCTCCTCACCTCTCTGGTGCCAAGCAAGCAGCAGTGCCAGCACAAACACCAGTCACCAGCCTGGAGATTGCCTGCACAATGAGATCAGCCAGGCCAGGAAATAGTTGCACGCCACAGTATGAACAGCAAAAAGAGACTATGCTGGAGAATCCAGCCCATCATCTACTTAAATATGAGCCTCACTCAGCTGCTCCTTAACTAACAGTGAAGGCATCTGGACTGCATATCCCATCACAAAGAATAATAAGCAAGGAATTAGAGAGTTAAAGTCTATAAATGAGTGACACTCCTCTGCTCATCTTCTCTTCCCAACCCAAGCCACCTGCCAAACCCCTATATTCTTCTACCCAGTTCTCTCACTTCTAAAATGAGACTATTTTAACTCAGAAAGGAAACTGTCAGGGACTAAACTATTTAAAGCTACTTCTTCCAGATAGATTTTCCAGAAAGAGAAAGATCTTGATCACAGTACACAAGACAGACTATGTTGATCAGAGCAACACTAATACTTCCCAGCAAACACTTGTGATCAGACTTAAGTACACACACTAGTATTAAAAGAGAACAACTTCTTTGATTTCTTAAACAAGTACTAGAAAGTTAGTTTCCCATGGAAGAAAGCACACTAGAAAGTACTAAAAAAAAAATAAATTACATACTTCCACGACACCAGGATCCATTTTCTTTTCATAACCAGTGTGCAAATAGCTAGTACTTCTGGAGAATGGGTTTCACTTGGTGTGAAAATGATTTACAGCTTAATGTGCTTACTTACATGAGCACATAAGGGCTTCACTAACCAAATTATGAGATACAACTGTTCATTTTCTTGAAAAATTCATATACATTAAAAAAAAAAAGCTGACTGCCTCAGTTTCCTGGCTGTAGTTCTTCAAATGTTTGCATAGGTTTTGACACCTTTGATCTATGTGTGGGAAGGGAGACAAGGCAGGGAAAAGTTATTTTAAGACACCTAGCCTATCTTCTTAGCACATAGCACTGACATTTACACTCGCACTCCCAGATGCATTGGGAACTTGCAACACAGGGACACAAAGACTTACCTCATTACTTAACACTTTTTATTTCAGACACAAATATCTTCTTGCAGCACTATACATATTTATTTCTCTGCCTCAAATTACTTTTTTTTCTCCCCCACTTACCTTCTCTGTTGCACAGCTACACTGCTGATGCCATCTCCCATTGCCTGCAGCGCTACCGTGTTTGGCTTGATCTCACTGAGCACAATGTTGCCCATCTATACCATCAGGAGGTAGGATCAAGAATTCAGGAAATAGTCCTTTTCTTCCACAGCAGTACCAAAACACAAGTACAAATCCAAGTACTGAAACGCTGTAAACAGAAGGGAAAAGATGAGAAGTAAAATAAACAATTTAGTGTATAGAAGGAATACAACTATAACAACATCTACTTTTGGTTAAGCTTACACCCATTGATTAGGACTAGAGGAGAAAGCCCAGCCTGACATTATCCTTTTACCACTGTACAGTGAAACACAGGTTTCCACAGGGAAGACCAGCACTGCAGCCTGCCTACAGTGTCCTGTCCTCTTCCTTTCATTCCTCATAGAGGACCTGAAATCTGTCTGCACTGCAAACAGGCCCCAGGTAGGATATATCCCAGAGGCAGGAGGGAAGAACCCCAGTTTTCTGGGCTTGAGGATTTCACAGTGAGCATCAGATAAGTCTGAAGGCTTCAGAATTCACACCCATGCTTTATGGCAAGTGTTAAAAGTGCACTGTGGACTGTCAGAGCTTCACTAGAAACAGCAATAAAAAAACCCAAACAAACCACAAACAACACAGCCTTTTCTTATTTCTCCTCTCACAAAAAAAACCCCAAAAAACCCCAAAAAACAAACAAACAAAAACAAACAAAAAACACAACCAAAAAAAAAAAACCCACACCAAAAAAAAAAAAAAAAAAACAAAAAAAAACACCAAACAACAAAAAAAACCCCCTTACTTGCAAGCTGAAGTGTTGGTTTGGCTGTCCCGAGTTTTTTGTTTTCTATTCCTATTGACCATACAGAGGCAACCAAACTCTGAAAGTATACATGGATCTGCTCTTCAGCAGCAGAGTCCTGATTTCTTTGACTATAAATCCCTCCGAGATCAAAGCTGTGCTTCCATTATTTCTCTGACAACAAAGCCAATTTACAAGATTCCTGCTTGTCTCTGCTTCCTATCATTCTTTGCTTCTCCTCTATTTCCCATCTCTACCTCATGAGGTCTTCTCAGCTGTACCAGATCCCAAATTTGGTCTTTGCTTAACAGGAGGAAGCCAAACCCCAGGACTAAGTTGAAGTTGTACCACCACTGAAAGACAGATACTTAAAAAAAAACCATAAACTATAATCCTTAGCAAAGGCAACCTGCTTGTAAATGTCTTTGAGAGGAAGGGCTCTTCAAACCCACAGCAGACTGCGGTTCTACAGCCCTCAGCAAGGGGACCTGTGCACCACTGGATAGTCAGCAGGACAAATTTGATCAGGATTAGGCAGACCTGCTCAGCTGCAGTTTTAAGTGATGCAGAACACATGTTACTGTCAGCCAGCTTTATTCTTTTATCCCAGCTGCAGAAGAAGAGATGAAATGATGTAGCATAAAAGCTATGAGATGAAACTGCGCCTTTGACATTTTCTGACCAAACTTTTACTATCAGAGTTTGTACCAGTTCAGCACTTTTTGTTGTATGGACTGAGCAAACAATCTTGTCCCTTTCTGTCATGGGGTCCATCATCATACAGAGCCACAGCCTTTTTTTTTTGTAGTAGAAAGACTGCATTGTTAAAGGCATCTACTTATCAACAGTAATACTTTCTTGAAAGCCTTTTTCATAGAAGTGGTTAGTAGCTTCCATCCTGGGTACCAAGAGTATTTCCCTCTGTCTTTCACAGCTTCTGAACCCTGCTGCAGGGTCACAGAGGCAAGAGTTAAGACCCAGTTACCCAATAACTCTGGCAATAACACATAATTTCTCCAGCCAAGATGTCCCTGACAGATGACATGTCCCAGGAACATTCCATTATTTTAGATAGGTACTTGAAGTTGGTGGCCAGATGACAATTGCAGGACAATAATAGTTGGCAAACTTGTACACATCTTTGCTTCTTCCAAGGTAGAGAAAGATAGTTTCCAGAAATATTCAGAGTGTTAAAAATAGCAGGA
>NW_010118087.1:69485-128280 GCF_000699245.1 Pterocles gutturalis
CACGAAAAGCCATTTTCTAACGGCTGCCTGTCTTTGCTATATTTTCGTCAGAAAGATCAATATAGGAGTCTTTGTCATACCTAGGCTGGCTGGTCCCACTCTGACTGTGGTCTTTTGGCAAACACAGTGCACATTTAATTTTATTTTTAAGCCTATATATTTAATGAACAACCAGAAATAGCTTTGGTCATTCTTACTGTAGAGTTTTCCTCTACAGACATCATCTTGAGGTCTGCCTCACACGTAAGGGTTTATTAATTGCTAGCCTCACTACCACTAAGCACAAAAGTGTTATCAGCTAGGTACTGTTGCTTACTGATAAAATAAGGGATGTCATCAAATGCATATAATAAAGATCTGTCATAAATTTCACAGTTCTACTGTCATTTGTGGCTGAGATTTACATGTGCTTCCTTGACTTTAAAAGGCATCTTTTTATCCCATCTCTATTCTCTGTCACCTTCTGGCATGCCAATGTAGCCATGTCATTGCTAGAGAAGCTACAATTAAAGATGATCTTACAAGAAAATGTCAACAATAAGTCAAAGCACAAGTATCTACACTCAATATTTTCATCATTCAAGCCAGGTGGGGCATATCAACATTCCAAGAGATTTAAGTGACTTTCAAAAAAGATTCATTTATAGATCTCTGAATACTTCATTGATGCATCTCAGTTCTCACAGACTCCATAACACAGTGTGCTTTAAAAGAAAATATTCTCTAAAAAGCAGCTATGACATTCATACTAAGAAAAACGATCCCATTTAACTTTAGAACCAATGAAAACCAGTAAGATGCCAGTTCAGAAGCGTATCACCTTTTCAGGACAGCACTTGAGCAAAAGGATTTTACTATATGCTTACATTTATTTATCTATGCTTATTTAGGGTATTTGACTTTATACACAATTAGATAGAAATAAAAGGACAGGCAGAAGTTTTTAAGCAGAGCAACAAACAGCATCTCCTCCTGCCCCTGGGAAATAAGTTGCTCTCCCCCACTGATTGCTCATACCCCAACATGGCCATAAGCAGAGAGCTGGGAGGCAAAGCCATAGAAAACACCTACAAGGGAGAACAGGCAAATGCTGGAGTACTTTAAGCCCTCTCACAGCCAGGCCTTCAGCTTGCAACCTGCTTCCAGAAACAATGATTCCCATGGCTGAGCTGTATTCAGCCACTTGGTGCCATAAAGCTGAACCTACCTCCTTGGGAAACAGCGCTAATTAATCCCAGTTGTTCCCCTACAGAAATGTGAGGAATTTTGCCCCAGCCTTTGCAGTGGCACGCAGAACCAGGGAGACCTTTTCGATTTACACCCACTCCTTTGTATAGCACTTGTGTTTCAGGACTAAAGCAAGGTACAAGCCTGTATCAATGCAGCAGTACACATCTGAGGAAGAGAAAGAAAACTAACAAGGGATTGAATGTCAGGCATTATGGTAACAAAATCAAAACACACATTGAACTGCTTCCTTCTGGCATAAAGTAGAAACTGCTACTGAAAAAAAAAAACCCCACACTCAAATGCTAATTTTGTGGTGTGACTGTACATCAGTCACAGCACCTGGAACACACTGCATGCATGTGCGCTCAGAGGAGCAAAGACACAAGAAATGCGGAGAACAAATAGTGAAGCTGTTTTTAAGGAAGAGGGCTGTGCTGTTCATGTTTCCCTCCACACTACCCAACCTGCTTGCTGTAAGGAGAAACAAGGAACACCAGACAAAAGCAGAGGGAGGGTAGGAAGCTCTATGTGACTACCTTCCTCACTAAGCAAACATCATCAGCAAAGTTCAAAGTGATTATTTCCCCTCTTCACTGAAAACAAAAATCCAGATAGTAGACTAGCAGAAAAGCACAAAAGACAAAACCAGCACAACTCAAGACCCATACCTGCAGGCTGAGTCCCAGCTAGTAACTTTAGAAACTCATGTGTTTGGCTCTAGATCTTGACTACTTACAAACCAGTTGCCAGCAATACAACGTCCATCAGCCCCCACAAGAGATGAAACTACTGGCAAACATACCCTCTTTACAAGGACAATATTTGCCCTTCTTGCTGGCTCCACCTCTTCAAGAACAACCTGCTCTCAGAAGCACTTCCTAATGTTTTAAAACATCCCCTGTTGGTAATAACAGAGACCTAGCTTAATAGGAGACAAAACTTCATGTGTTCAAACTTCTGCCTTTTACTCTTCCCTCATCTGTAAATTAATTTAGAAATCAACATTATTATAATTTTGCAGCCCCAAGGAGGACTGGAGCTGTGCTGTGCCCTGCAAACATGCTGAGAACGAGCCCTGCACCAATGAATCTATAGTCAAAAGAGATGAGACAGGGATAAGGTGTAGAAGGTTTGCTTGGAAAGCAAAAGGATTTGTCCACAGCCATTTAGCAGAGCAGGAATAGAACCTAGGCCTTCCAGCTCCTTTTTTCCTGGCTATTTAAAGTCATTTCTATGGTTATCAGATACTCATGGTAGCACACCATCACAGTCAGATTTACATCAACAAAGGGAGACCACCTATTCCAGAAATGCAGCTGAAGGAGAACTCTCCAAGTGAGTTCTAGTCCAAGTGTTTCCTCTGAAACAAGGTCAAGCTTACCCTGATGATCCCCAACATGTTACTATGACCAGTTGCAAAGCATCTCTAACATCAAGCAATCTATAACTTCCTTACATTGCTTGGCCTCATGCTGGCACACTTTTCCTGAAGGTCTATACTAAATCTCCCACACTACAAAGTAATCCAAACCCTACACCTGTGATCGAAGTAATAATACACCAAATGAAATACATACAAAGAATATCCTTTTCACTGCAGTTCCTAAGTGGAGACCTCTTCGGACACAATTTGGGCTTTTGTGAGCTCCAGGAAACTGCAGAGGAGTTAACTACTATTTGCATTTCCAACTGGAGCCTGAGAATTGTTTATTGAGGATTATCCTTGAACACTTTGCTCTCAGAGTGAATTAATTTGGTTTTTCTTTCGAGAGAGAAACTAATTCATTTTTAACCATCAATAAAGTTGGGAGTTGACAGTTCCTATGCTTTGTTAGCAGTGAGAATGTGATTAGGTGGCCTGCATCCAGAAACTCTCTACCCTCGATGACATCTGCCAGATTTATGAGCTCTGAGAGCTCATAATTAAAGGCACCTTTCAGAAGAGGGATGAAAATGGTATCAAGGCCTTGCTTACTCTTTTTAGGATAGTGCAGAGAAGCCTGACAGGTGAAACTGGTGGGTTGAAACAACACACTGAATGGTTCAGCATCTGTTACCAAGCCTCTAAGCCTTTTACTTTCACTTAGATCATTACCTTTGTACAAGAGGCAGCTGTAAGGGGAGGCTGCAGGTACCCATCCATTTAGAAGCAGGAGCACCCAAAAGCCTCCTGGATCATATCAGCCAGAATCCTTCCTAGGTAACACCCGCTGCCACAGTAGCAGAGAAAGCCCAGAGCAAAACCCGGGCTTGTGATCCTCCCTGTACAAGGACACATAATCACATGAAAAGCTAGAGCCTCAAAGTAAGACATCCTGGGGAAAACTATTTTTCTTGATCCATCAAAACTCTTATAGCAGTTTTGAGATAACTGTATGGGCTTTCCTCCACTACCGAGTATGGGGAATGGATCATCCTGCATCCGACTGCTATCCCATAAGGTACTGACTTGCACTTTTCCTCACCTACCCTGCAGAGGGCTTGTTGAGCTCACACATGCCCATATCCTGGGTATGGTCATACAATTTTATTTGGCAGGTAAAGAAACATTGTCTAGTACACTCTCTGTGCATAATTTGCTGTAATTGCAAGATGTGCAGGAATAAACAGGTTATCATATAAGAAACAACCACCATTTTGTCATCCGTTACCATGGAGAATTATGTTTAAATCCCCCTGGGATAGGCTCTGTGCTCAAGGAGGAAACCACCATGATAACTTTGTGGTAACATGAATTGGTTAAATCCTGGCCAGTTCTGCTAGATGCATATAAAACTTCCATGCAAGAGGAAAAAGCTCTGTAAGCGATTCTGGCTCTTCAAATAAGAGTAATTTGACCTTATTGTTTTAAACTTCACTTATTTTTTTATTATACTTCCAGGCAACACATCAGATAAAGGCATAATTTCTCATTAAAAAAGACACTGCCACCCCAAAAAATTTTGTTAAAAAAATTAGTTACAAGTGCCACAGACAGCAACCTCTAGAATGTTTAATAAAGCTGAAGAACTGTATCAGTAAAGCTAAATGAAAAAGTGAGCTCATGCTTCATTATACCAGTGCCTGTTCAATAATTTCATATGCTCCCAGCAAGCTGAAGGGCAGTGGCCTTCATATAATGGCAAAATGATTACATGCACAGGGAAGTTTTAGACTGACCCTGGTTAGGTGGCAACAGAGGAGCTCTTCTGTGATTAGGCACTACCCCAGTTTGCCAAGGGGGCTGTAGAACTTGGAAGAACACAAGGTAAGTGGGGATGCAGCCTCAGGCTGGGCTCCTCCAAACTGAAAACAAAGACTGCAAGGTCTGGTTTAATACCCCACTTCAGGGCAGCAAAGGCTCTCTGGCCCTCAGTTGACTTCCAAGTAAAATTGAAGCATTGAGGTATTCTGCAGGAGGACAGTGTGGGACATTTTTACAACATAGTATTGTAGAAATTAAATAATCAAATATCCTTAGAAATATTCATCCCCTTCATTAGACGAGCCCTGCAAAGTGCAAACCTACTTTTCAGAGCTTATTTCTACCCTTTTATTTCCTTCCCTGAAATAAAGTGGTTTTTTAGATCCAGCGTCTTCAGATGGCACATTAAAAAAAAAAAAAAAAAAGTTAAAAAAAAATCAGAAATTGGATTCCTTGGGGGAGGAAATTTCTTTGTCTCTACTGATGCTCCCAGGAATCCCAAGGCGGTAGTTGTCAGTCTGGGAAATGTAAGTACTGCTTAAAATAAAGATAGTATTGTGGAGAATTCAGTGCTAGCAAAAGGTGACAAATACCTTCTTTGGCAACAGAAGCCTCAGACCAGTAAATGACAGGTATATGACATGATGTTGTTACACAATGCACAAAACAGGTGATTATATACATAGGTGACCTGTTTCAGGTGAATTTAGAAGAAAGAGCTGTTATTAAAATGCAATGGTCTTTGCCCAACTTCTTTGCAATGACAGGTCACTCAAGTCACCTCTTGTGCTGTTCAAGGGATGGGTGGATAGGAGAGATCTTAAGGGTTCTTACTCGCAAAGCCAAAGCAGTCACTGAGACAAATGCAATAATAAAGAAGGGAAGGGGTGAAAAGCATGGGTAGGGATGGAGCACACAGAGAATCAAACAACCTCCATGGAGTTTCTTCACTGACTTTAAACCTGTATTCAGCAGCAAACCACCTAGCCACACTGGTACTAATTAAGCATCAGAGCTGACACACTGATGCCGAGCAGAGGAAATTCTGCAGTGCTCATGGGTGAAAATGTGTGAGTAGCCAACACAGGAAGAAAGCTAAAGACAACTTTGCTCACTGTTAAAGAAAACTGCATTCACCACTGATAGTTCTTATCTAAGCAGAGCAGACTTGGCCCAAACTTCACAGAAAGATCTGCAGAGAAATCTCAACACAACTGTGCTGGTTTTGGCTGGGGTAGAGTTCATTATCTTCACAGTAGCTAGCGTGGGACTATGTTTTGGATTTGTGCTGAAAACCATTGACAATATAGGGATGTTTCAGTTACTGCTGTGATGTGCTTACACGGTGTGGCAATATACCACAAGATTGGGGCGAGGAGGCAGATCTGTAACACTCAAGAGACCAAACAGCTGAGGTGCTGGAAAACACATACATCATGCTAATTGTTTTCTCGGCCTTGTGTGCTTGGCAAGCAGAACCTCTGTGCTTAGATAACATAGGCCTGTGCCTGACCTGCTGTGGGAAATGTCAAAGCACAGTGATAAGCAACACCTGCAAGAAATCCTTGAAGTGCAGGTGAAAGCTGCAGACTCAAGCATTCTTTCTTTTCTGCTCTCTTGCAAGGACCAAGCTCCACCAGTCCTCTTCCCCTGCGTGCAGTTGCAGAGTTGCCTCAGTTTACCAGGTGGCACAGGGAGACTTTACTCTTGCAAGGACCAAGCTCTGCTGGTCCTGCCCCTCCCTCCCCCCACCTTGCCTCCCTATAAGCATAAGCCTGCCTGAGTACTGCTGCAGACTTTTGCCCCGGTTTGCAAGGTAATGCAAATAAATCTACTCTTTGCATTTCACCTGTGGTTTGTGGTTGCCCTGCCTGTGTCGGCTCACACACAGAGTCAAGGCCTTTTCTGCTTCTCACACCACCCCACCAGAAAGTAGGCTGGGGGTACAGAAGAAGTTGGGAGGGAACACAGCTGGGACAACGGACCAAAAGGATATTCCATACTATATGACATCATGCTCAGCATATAAAGCTGGGGGAAGAAGGAAGCGGGGGGACATTCATAGTTACGATGTTTGTCTTCCCAAGTAACCATTTTGCATGATGGAGCCCTGCTTTCCTGGAGACAGCTGAACACCTGCCTCCCCAGGGGAAGCAGTGAATGAATTCCGTATTTTGCTTTGCTTGCGTGAAACTGCCTTTATGTCAACCCAGGAGTTTTCTCACTTTTACCCTTCTGATTCTCTCCCCCATCCCACCAGGAGGGGAGTAAGCAAGCAGCTGGGGAGTGCTTCATTGCTGGCTGGGGTACTAAAGCAAGACCTTAGGGAAAGCCACAGAAGATAGGATATGGCACTGAATTCTGAATCAGTGCCCAGGATTGACATGGATGTTTGGGATATACCGTGGAAAGATAAATGGAATTGGCTATGTAGCAGTAGAAAAAAAAAGCCAGAGCTCTCCCAGACTGAACTGCAAGAGATACGTGAGGCAAAGAAAGAAGACTTCTATCCCCTGTAAAGTTCAGGCAGGCCAGAGGTTTAAGTACTATGCTCAGCTTCACTTCCACAAAAAGTAAGACTTAGAGTGCAAATAACAAATGACCCAAAGTATTGGATTCTTCTTTCTTGATGACTTCAGGAACTTTAGTCACAGGACCTTGACTACAAACAGGTTCTTTTGTGTATCCTATACAGAAGATATACCAACAGGCAGCTCCATGCATCCCTAGACACGGAAGATTCAGGTAAGCATCTTCAAAAGAGCATGAAGGAAAAAAATTCCATGAACAAGGAACAAAGAAATGCAAAAGGACTTTGATTTTCTCTACCTTCATGCAGTAATGCTGGATCCACCTTCTCACTCATCATCCTGGTACTAGAAAATACTGTGCAATTAGAGCATAACTTCATAACACTGGGATAAGTATCAGCACTATTCAGGGGTAATGCAGCAGCCATATCCACTAGGACCTTGCCATGGCAGACACTATACACCTCCTGCTTGAGGAGATCTAGCACATCTCCCAAAAACTCTCTGTAGCTTTGGCTTTTAAGGTTTCAGAAAGTAGTTCTTCGGCTTCACCTGCAAAACTATCAAAGCAATACATCTTACTATCAGGAAAAACTATGGAGGAAAATGAAGGTGAACAAACCAATTTATAAATCTCATTAGTGGGATGACTATGCTCTCTCTTCAATGGCCTGTGACATTGTTTTCAAAGGACCATCATCCAAATGCCAAAACTAAATTAGTAGCAACTGGCTTCTGATTGGGAATTTCCATACAGAGGTGCCAAGCGCTGACCAAGCTGAGAACTGAACTCCTCTCTCTCTTGTTGGTATAGGGCAGCATGAAACAGGATGTATTTGGGTTTTAAGCTTCCCCAGGGCTTCCTGTCCCAAAGACATAAGATTCCTATTTTCAGTAAACAATAGTTTGGATCACAAGGATTTAAAGAGCATCTTATAAGGAGAACGGGCAGTTTCAAAATCTAAATGAAAAGCTACGCTCAACATTTAGAACCTGAGATTTAGTTCAAGCTGTTCTTGCAGTTTAAATATTTCTTTCCTGTAAAAGGAATTTCACTTTATGTTAAAGATAAGCAAAAATAAAACCTATTTGTACAGCATTTCCAAGGAGATAAATGAGCCCGGAGCTTTGAGAAGTCAAAGGCAGCTACTGATTTTGCTCCCTTGCCACAAAGATTCAAAGCCAGCCCCTCTTCTAGCTGCGGACTTGACTGGGTCAGTGGGATGTCACCTTAGCTAACAGCCATGATGGATGGTGTTGCTGCTCCAGCAGCCTCCAGGCTGCCAGCTGGCTCAGAAATCATATACATGCTCAACTGCACCATTCAGTGCGTCTCCACTGAACACACCTTTTTCACACAAAGACCCACTTTGTAAACCCAAAAAGATTTCAGTGATCTGCAAGCTTGTTTTGATTCCCAAATCTATTCATATTTGTTTCTGTAATAGACTGAAAGCATAGCAATTGCACAGTTGGTGACAAATGAGGTGGGAGTCAGTGAAGGGGGCAGATCTTGACATAGAAACATAGAATGGTTTGTGTTGGAAGGGACCTTAAACATCATTGAGTTCCAATGCCACTGCCGTGGGCAGGGACACCTTCCACTAGCCCAGGTTGCTCAAAGCCTCATCCAGCCTGGCCTTGAACACCTCCAGGGATGGGGCATCCACAGCTTCTCTGGGAAACCTGTTCCAGTGTCTCACCACCCCTACAGTAAATCTGCCCTCTTTCAGCTTAAAACCACTACACCTCATCCTCTCACTACACTCCCTGATACAGAGTGCCTCCCCATCTCTCCTGCAGGCCCCCTTCAGGTACTGGAAGGCTGCTATTAGGCCTCCCCAGAGTCTTCTCTTCTCCAGGCTGAACAACCCCAATTCTCTCAGCCTGTCCTCATAGGGGAGATACTCCAGCTCTCTGACCATCTTTGTGGCCCCTCTGGACTTGCTCCAATAGGTCCATGTCCTCCTTATGTCAGGGACCCCAGAGCCAGATGCAGTACTCCAGGTGGGGTCTCACGAGAGCAGAGTAGAGGGGGAGAAACACCTCCCTTGACCTGCTGGTCACACTTCTCTTGATGCAGCCCAGGACATGGTTGACATTCTGGGCTGCAAGCGCACACTGCCAGCTCATGTTCAGTTTCTCATCAACCAATACCCCCAAGTCCTTCTCCTCAGGGCTGCTCTCTATCCATTCTCTGCCCAGCCTGTATTTGCGCTTGGGATTGCTCCAACCCACGTGCAGGATCTTGTGCTTGGTCAAGGCAGCAAGGCTAATAGTGTATAATTTGTGCATCAACTCCAAGTGCCCCAAGGCTGCCCTGATTATTAAAGGTTTTATCCAGTCACATTTATTAGTAATTCTGTCTCCCAAAAGCAAAAAGGCATCTAGAAATACAGTGTCACTTTGAAAAGGAGTCAGGCTTTTATCCCTCCTTAAATCATTTGATAGGTCAAAGTAGCCTTGGAGACCTTCACTGGATAGAGTGGCTTTAGCCAGCTTCTGTCCAGAACATGCCTTCTGCAAACAAACTAGCATGCAACTAATTACAAATACTGTTATCTACAGTCAGCGTAGTAGATGCATTTCCACGAGGTTTCAGGCAACCTGCTTAAGCCTAATTTATGACAAAATGCATTAGCAAGTCAATACATCTTTACTAATGGTGAATACTATAGCATGGAACAGGTGGGTTTAAACTTTTGTTTTTTTCCTTTTCCAAAAAGACAGAGAGACCAGCATCCTTTCTAGGACCCATGAAATATATACGAGCTTAATGAAATTGACAATATTTGATGATGTCACATAAGGAGTTTGCTAAGACTGCAAAACTTCTAGTGCTAAATAGCCATATATGGTATATAATAAATCTAACATCACTATGCAGGCCTACAATAATTGCTGCTGAAATTGAAGATGACCTGACTAGCAGCATTTTTATTATCACATGCATAATGCTACTCAGGTAGCAAATGATTCCTATCATGAGGTGCAGGATGAATAGATAAAAATCTCATATTTGGCTTTCATTTTGTTAAATTTCCAAAACTCTGTGCTTCTGGAAAGGACAGCTTTCTAGCAAATTCACCACATTTATCAACCTGTTGCATGGTAAAACTAGTTCTCATGCAAGGATATTAAGGGAAATAGGGTTAGTGTTCTAAGCTATGACTGATCATGGAACACCTCTTCCTTTGGATACACAAAACTTGGCCACAGTTAGGAACAGGTGCACACCAAGAATGAGCCTTTTAAAACCGATTTTCCCTGAAGAGCAGCCACAGCACATTCATTAAATACTCACACATCCCACCTACTGACCGGAGACAAAGATTCAAGGCAATACATATTCATATAACATGTTTCATGTATTTATTAGCAGATGACTTGACCACAACAAGAAGTAGAAAACAAACATCACATACAGCTTCCTTGTGCCCACACACTTGGTGGCTTTAATGGATTTGGCTTTCAGCCTGTAACACACTGCAGAGCCTGTCAGCAATGCAGCAGCTCATTTCAGCTACATACCCTGACAAAACTTTTGTGAGGACTTGCAAGCAAGAGACTTCATTGTGGGAGAAGGAGCTGATGGTCTTACTTGGTTCACCAACAGAAAGCCATCTGCCTTCCAGGAATTGCGCAAGACAGCAGCTAGCAGCATCCATATTTCCCCCCCCCCAAACAAATGCAGTGCTCTATCACTGTTTTTCCTATCTTCCCACAAGCTATTCCTTCTCCCCATGCCACAGAGCAGGTTCACATCCCCCACAGCTGGATGAACTGTGAACAGGGAAACCAAATTCCACTCCCACCCTGTGCCAATTGCTCCTCCTGCTCAACAGGGAAATGTGTACCTTCCTCGTGTAAATAAACTGAAGCTAACTTTAATCTAGTTACACTTGGATTGTTCAGCATCATACTGCAATCACGAAGAACTCCACATTGTCACCAGAGCAGGTAAATAACTACTTGGACACTGACAACAGTGCCCCAAATGGGGAGATGCCTGTATTACAATGCAGTAATTACAGGAAAACTCCAAGGTAGGCATCCTCTGAGTGACATGGAAGGTATTGCTCCTTTTGCTGCCCTTTTCCTGGATAAGCCTCTTAACCTGCTCTATTTCATCACATGAAGACTGAAATTCATGCACCAAAATAAGAAGGTTGTAGAAAAGAGAAGCTAATTTATGGAAATGCATGTCCTGACTGCAGTTCACTTTTCTCCTTTTAGCATATTCTGTATGCAGCACAGGCACAGCCTCATTACAGAACAGGAACACTATGAACTGATTTCATATATCACAGCTGGAGATACAGTAAACATGATGCTAGTTGGCAGGTAGGAATTGAGTGCAGCAAATGACACACTGGGGTATTTTTGCAGACGGGCAGTTTAGAGGTTTTTTTTTACCATCTTCGGGGGCTACAGTTCAATCCGTGGAGTAGCTGATATGCACTACTCAGACACGTCTCTGTGACACCATTCTGGGTAAGCACCACAAAGGACTACTCTGCATCACGTACGGCTGCAGGCTGCGTGGGTCTCAGAGCAAAGAAAGGCAGAGGAGGATTTCTGCCTGTCAGCGAGAGAAATAAAGAATCCAGAGCTGGATTAAGCATCTGGAAAATTACTGCAGCCTTACAGCTTTTGCTGCCTGGTACCCAGGATGAGTCATCACCAGTTGCCGTGGCAACGGTTACTTTCCTCCTGCTGCTGCTGATCAATTTTGTCTGTGCGAAGGTCCCCTGAAACCAGAAGCTGCGCAGATAGTGCAACAAAGTCACAGAAACTCCTATCAAAGAGCATTTGCATTTTTAATGTACTAGTCTTGGGACTTAAAGAAGAAGGAATAAAGCAGTCGGGACAGAAGGGCAGAGACTGCAAACGCTTGGGTTTATTCAACCTGCATACCACTTCCAGACAGGAGTGGTTAACAAAAAACCTTATTACCATTACCCCTAAACAATACCTATAAATAAAACATAACATCCTGTCCTAGACATTAACCTACAATGTTCAACATCGATGTCAGATGCTCCATAATTTAAACACATGCTCTAAAGCAGGGGCTCACACAGCCCAGTCCACAGATCCAGACCTAGTCAGAGTTAAGGTTTCTAGGCCCTACCCTTACCTCCAGCCTTGTCAGGGTGACCCCAACCAAGTCAGTTATCTTGGAAATACCCTACTCACCACCTTTCAGGTGCAAAGACAGGGTTGAAGAGAGCTGAAACTCTTTTGTTACTGAGCAATGCTAGAGTCTTGAAACAACACCCACCAAAGTTAACCCTTCTCCACCATCCTTCTTGGGTAAATGCAGTGGATGTTAGATTACCTCTGATGAGACAAGAAGTCTGAGTCTTGGTCTACTCTGTATGTAGCCATCATAGATCCCACTAAATACGTGCAATAAAGTTAGTCTGATATCCTTTGTTTTCCTGTCTCCTCATTTTTATGTCATTAATTAATTAACTTGTCCCCTGAAGGCAGCTTAAAATGGCTGCTGGTAGGAGCCTGACTCTGTTGGGTCAGTTAAATGAATGGCCCCAACACCCACTTGTCTGATATTAGCTACAGGAATGAGCTACGAATAAGGCAATCATTCCAGTGAGACAAAAAAAGAAAGTCAGTCAGGGCAGCATTTGTGCTGCAAGCAAAGAGACAAGGCTGATGTTTGCCATGCTAATTTATAATGTTGATCCCCAACCCCCACATGCTCAGTTAGTGGACACTCTTGAATCAAGAACATTAGACCTTAGACCTCCCACGTAGCTCTCATTTCTGTTCTCTATTTACACCAGCTAGAGACTCTAACGCACTTGAGGTGCTACTCGGGGGCTATTCAGGAACTGAATGGACAACACTGGTGTAGTGGTCTCCCTGTCTAGAAACTCCTCTTTTGACTCAGTTCCTCTAGAGAGGAAGAAAAGAAGTCATGTAGACATATAAAAGCCTGAATGACTTACAAATCACTTACCCACCAGTTTTTCTTCCAAATCTATTATCTGAAGCAAGGACAGTTACCTTGCATCCAAGTGCAAGTAAGTTCTCTACAACAGGAACTTCAGATCCATTTATTTCCCCAACTTCCACAAAAAAGTAAAAAGAAAAAGTGTCAACGAGCCCCACTGTTTTATTATGCACTACAGGAACCAGCAGGTTTTATAAAAAACTTTTAGGGCATTGCCTCCAATTGCATTTCAATAAACAGCAATAGTCTTTCCCTGGTCATCTTTACCATGCCATTTATGGTACTCTCCCATATACTACCCCAGCTACTCCTCTTCCAGGGTGAAGAGTCAAATTACATAGATTCTCTTAATGTACTAGCGAGTCCATGCCTTTGATTATTGTTGTTGCCTATCTCCATATTTTTTCTAGCTCTTCTATAAACTTCTTGAGCTAGAGTTATTAGACCTGGCTACAGTAGTAAAGAGGTGGGTTACTCCATTGACTTACATGGCAACAAAACAGATCTTTAAGTATCTATCTTTCCCTACAATTCCTAACTTTCTACCTGCTGTGCACTAACCAGACAATCTATGAAATATCCACAATGACCCCTAAACAATAATAATTTATAGCCAGCGTGTATATATATCTGCCTATCCACCACCTCATTTTCCCCACTAGTACTAATCACTTCACAATTATCCATTTCCACAGGTAATACTATCATCTGTAACAGGTCCAGGTCAGCAGTGTAGACAGACACTTGTTCTCTAGGAGCCTGACCAAGACCCAGTGCATTCATCCCAGCAGCGAACAGAAAGCAGTCAGAGATTGATGTCATATTTTTCCCTGGCTGGACAGTGTACAACCTGCTGAGCTCATATTTTATTTATTCCCTCTCACTTGTTTCCTTTGTGTGGACAGTGCAATTTAGGAGATAGTCCTGTCATAGCAGTGCACAGCAGAAGATTGTACTGCTTTGCTCTCTCTCTTCAGGTGCATGCAAAGAGGAAATGCAATTAAAAAATAAGTAGCAAAAATAATTATTATACCTCCCAACCCCAAAGCATTCAGTGTGGGGTGGTGCTTATGTTTGCTCTGCTCCACTGGACTCAAACGCATCTAAACCCTTGGAGGAAGAAGTATGATAGATGTCATAGAAGTCTCAATTTAAACCGAGTAGTACAGCTCTGAAGCTCCCCACCCCCAAATAGTAGTAAGCTGAAAGCATAGACACAGATGCTTGAAACAGGAGCCTATCACAGCATTCAGATTCACCAAACGTCCCTGCACAACTCTTCTTTCTTGCACCCTTTTAGCTCTATCACCAACAAGATCTTCTTTCAGTCCCATGTGAGTCATTAAATAGCCAGCTAACACCATCTGCTGGATTGTGAAGAAAAAAATTATACTGGCAGCTTACTGACAGGCAGAAAGGAAGGAAAACATTAAGGTGTCTGTGGCTTGGCTTTGACTGAGTCCTCCCCCCTCATATACATCTTATTTCTCTTTTCTTTCCTTTTTTTAACAGCAAATCTGGGCTGCTGGCACTAACAGGCAATTGGAAAGACAAAAATCTTCTGCTCTGGACTGTGAAAATTGTACAAGGGGCTGTAACACACAACCATGCTTCAAGATCACCAGTGACCTGTAGACTAGCTTTACCCCTTCTTGATTAAATAAAAAGAAAATAACATCAGAAAAAGAAGGTATCCCAAAAACAAGCCTTCTGCAAAGTCGGGATACAATTCTGAAGGAGAAGGAGTGCAGAAAGGAGCTGGCTTTCTGTTGAAAATACAGGACCCCAGCATGAGTCTGCAGAGCCTGTACCGTGAGAGGAAGCAGCCATTACACATTCAGACATTAGCTCAGACATCAGCCCCTGGTTTCCTCATTCTCTACAAAGGCCAAAGTACCAGTTATCTCACCACCATGCAAACATGTACTTTTCAAAGACTGTCAAGGATATTTTTAGCATCCAATCAGGCAGCTGCCATTGCTGTCAGATGCAAGATGATAGCCTTTAATTAGTTATTTATGGCAGGAGACTACACCCCCTTTTTTTTCTTCAGGTCAAATTTTTTTCACACATCACCTAGCTCCTTACAACACGCAATGCAGTGGTTAAGCCTTTTCTTTCACCAAGGTGAAACACAGGCCTGGCTGAAATTAAATCAGGTATAAAATACACTGTGGAGGTTGCATGTTTCCTACTTCCCACTCCTTTTCTCTCCCCACTGTTTTCCTATTTTCATACTGAAATTAGGGATGAATCACATATTCAACAGTTATTAGACATCAGATTTTATGCAAGGTCCCAATTTAGTCAGCCAGACATTGTGTGAAAAGACAAATTATCTTTATTGACTCCTTACCCTATTAAGTCAGTGAAAGTACTGACAGGATTTTACCTTGTGTAGCTAGCATTGCATCTGCTCCCTTAATCAAGGTTTTCCTCTGCTCCAGCTTTTCTGGAAGCACCAATATTTTAGCAAAGCAAATCTTGCAGCAGTAGGCAGGCTGGTTCAGATAATGCTGTAAAAGCTACAAGGAGCCCTGAATCATAGGATCCCCTTAGCAGTAAGGGGAAATAAAGGTTATGCCTCACGCATCAGTGCTGCCCAAAGTGGAAGCTTACCTTCTGTGATAGAGGCAAGTATGATCATAGGATGAATTTGCTGAAGTATTCCCAGGAGAAAGAGGGTAGTTTTTGTGCCACTGTACAAGACACTCATAGTACTGTCTCTGAAATACTGCAGACTGCTCTGCTCACCAAGTTCAGGATGGATGAATTTCACCTGACTCAGCACAGAAAAGGGCTCTGGGATGAACACAGCAACAGAAAACCAAATGCCTGAAAGGAGGATGAAATAAAACCAAACCTTTGCTTGGTTAGACAGCAAAATTAAGGCTGAGATTGCAGTCTGAAAATATGTTTAATCTGATCTAACAGCAGCTTGTTATCAGAAGGGCAGTGCCACTTGCCCCGGTCCCACTGCCTCCCTTTTGTCGAGCGAGTAAGATCACAAGATGATACAGCTTGCTGCTGCTGCAGCATGGCTAGATTGGACAAAGGAAGCAAAAAAAATGCATCTGAGGTAAAAGCAAGCACCTCTTCTTTCAGCAGAAGCAAGATCAAATGAGGCATAATGCAAAACTACTCTCACGAGGGCAATTTATGAAGTGCTGCTAAGTACAGCAGTTCCAGAAAAAAACCAACCAAATTAAAAACACACAGAAAACCAAAACCACACAACCAACACCCCCCCACAAAAACAAAAAAAAAAAAAAAAAAAAGAAAAACAATTTCCAGCTAAGGGACAATACCAGCCCAAGAACTAATGTTTATAAATTAACCATAAACAAATTTAGGCTGGAAGTAAGCTTTCTAAATGTCAGCCTTCTCACTGGGCTACTGGGTTCTAAGCCTCAATTAATATTACAAGAAATCTTGATCAGTTTATAAAATGGATGATGTTTTCCTTCCAACGGCAGGGGAATAGAACATGTTCCTGGAGCTCCCTAATAATCCTGCACTCCTAGGTTGATTGTCTATTTATATCGATCCTTCTAATAGAGGAATTATTTAAAACATTGTAAGGACTCCAAAAACTAGGTTCTGTGCTACAAGCAATGTAAAAAAAAAAAAAAATTATATATATATGCTCTAGGTGACTCAAACCAAAGATTCAAATAAAGCTGGACAAAGCATTTCATTGCATGCTGACAGAATAGATCAAAAGCAATGTGTCCCTTTTGGACATTTGACTTTTCAGGGCAAAACTGGTTCAATTGACCAACACATGTTACAGAAATTGATTTTTTTGTCTGGGTATTTACTTGCATGGAGAGGAACTTCTGTAGCAGGGGACAGCAAGGACCTGAGGACATTGAAACACAGACAAAACACAGCCAGCTTCCTGTCTGCCAGCTACTGTTATTGTAAGGGTTACAAATACAGATTATCCATGGGCATGCATGCAGAAACATGCACACAGCTTGTCCTAGGGCTAGAATCGATTAGTATGGAGACTTTAGGGTTTGAAGGGAAGATGCTCAGCTGGTGCAACCCATTCCTCTGACATAGTGGAATTTCACAGCCACTGAAAGGCTGCCGCAGGACAACGTGGTTCCCTGATCCCCAGCAGAGTCAGCTCAGCCCTTCAGTCTGCCAAATTACACCGTTATGTCATACAGAGCAGGACTTGTTCAAGACCAGGACTCCATTAGACTAAGTACTCTCCTGAACTTCTACAGCAATGAACACCCTGACTCCCATGCAGCCAAGCCATTATGAAAGGAGAAAAGTACCACCCTATGACCATGCAGATCCCTGGAGTCTGCAGACAGCTTGAGAAAAAGCAGTGCCTTGTCCAGCCCTGCCCCTGCTCACACAAAGGGAACCCCAGTTTACCAGGTTTGCACAGCAAACATCACACCTTCCCCTGAGCACCTCATGTACTGCACGTGCAGTGCTCAGGCCCAGCTCATGCGGGATATAGGATGAGTACCTCCACTGGCAGACTGTGTCAAGCCTCGGGGAAGAGCACCTGCACGTAGGCAAGCAAAGGCCAAGGGTGGCCCATGCTTTTACCCAAGCTGTGCCGACAGCACACTGTGGGCTACACCATCAGGCAGTACAAAGTCAGCTTGTCCAAGGGAAGATGATTTGCACCAGCAGCACATTTGTCTCAGCATGAGAGCTGCCTTCAGGATCTTACCTCATCTTGCCATGTGCCCATATGCTTATTTTATACCTGCTCCACACTCACTCTTCCCCCGGGTTGAACTGCCACACTTCTGCTCTGGTAACGTCTTACTCCTCTGGAAGTGAGACACAGACCACACCTTCTGTATTTTATACTGCCCTCTGGAACTACAAGCAAGTAGAGGACACCAAAAACACACATAAAGATAAAGCATCTAAAAATCAAAGTCATAACTGTTGTGCAATGTCACACAGAAACAGAAGAAGAAGGGCAGATCTTTTGAAAGAGGTTTTGTTTTATTTTAAACCAAGCTCAAGTACGTACTTTGGATTTATAGGAAATGACTTGCTGAAGAATTTATGCGATAAATTTTAATCTGTTCTTACTGATATTGCTGGAAGAAAGAGTAAAGTTCATGCATAAGTACTTTCAAATGTACATGTACACCTAAGTCCTTCTTTCAAATTTGCCCACCTAGGGTTTCTAGAACATAGTTCTCCTAAAAACTCTTAAAATTCACAGATTTTTGTCCTTCATAATTATAGCGTCATTAGCTGGAAAAATAACATAAGGTTTAGAAGTACAATCCTACTTTATTCTTACCAGATCATATAGTTCTAGCAGATCTAGCATTTCTTTTTGCCTTTCCTGCCCAAAAAAGAATTATCTAGAAGTTTCCATATTCTAAATTGAGAGCGAGCACAAGACATAAATCCAGACAGAAACAATAGCAAAAATCTCAGCTTAAGAGTTCAGTAGCCTCAAAATAAGTTTTGATTAATGTTTTAAGCCGTAACAATTCTGAATTTCAAAGTCAGCTTAAGACGAAATACTACCATTCAATCACCTTTCTTAACATGTTAAGTAACACTTTGACCTCTCCAAAACAATTTTAAAATATCAATGAAGACAGGCCTTCCCTGAAAAGAAAATTCTGGTCTTTACAAAACTAGCATTTTACAGTAGTAGCAGCAGTAAATATTAGCCATGAAAACTCTTACACTTTGCAAGCATACACATGTCATTTGTCATATTATCAGTAAATGCAACGTTTAAGCCACTGCAGTCATTTACTGTTACATTTGTGATGAAAAGCCCTAACTGTTTTCCCCAAAAAGCAGCCACCAACAACAGAAAACAAAACAAAACAAAACAGGGAGAGACTGTCCTGATTTGGAAGAGTTCATAGGCTGAACAAACAGGACAAACAAGCACAGGCAAAACAGACATTAAATAGGTTTATCTCTGTTTCTCCTGTGCTTCCCTGGAGACCTGGCTCCCAGAGTACACCAACACTCAACAGACACCACTACGCAAGCAAGGAACAACCCCTTTTCACCAAGCAGAATATAGAATTGGACAGTAAAACAGCTCTTGCCTAGGGATGACTCTTTCTCTTCAAAGTTTCAGCTGCGTATACTGCATGAGCCTGACCTCCAACCAACACCCCATAATCAGGGACATTTTAAGTGTCACCCTTCTGAAGGTTCATACCCATAACAGAGACAAATCCACACACCTTTGAAGCTGGTCAGGACAGCTTCAAGACTGCCTTGTTAAGCTCCTCATGCACCAGAAGGGATCACATAAAGGGAGACAGAAATTAAGACGGCTACAAACCTGCCAGGGGCAGACAGAGCAGAGCTGCTCTCCAAGGGATGGGGAGGCAGTAGCTGTCGCAGTGCAGACGAGGCTCTCATCCACAGGGCACAATCCCATTGCTCCCAAGCCCAGCAAGCAGAACAGGGCTGTGATGGAAACACATCCTAGCAACAGCCTTGCAAGCATCAACAAGCTAAAAAGTTAGGTCCAGGAACACCAGACACCAACTTAGGAGAAGAGTCAGAGCATGAACTCCCCAACACAGCCCAGACAGAAACTAAGGCCCTCAGGCTAAGCAGAAATGAGGCTCCTGGGCCCAAGGGCAGGGGTGTTGGTGGAGGCCCCAGGTGAGGCTGGGCAGGGCAATTGAGGCTCATTAGTGCACCCAGGGCTCTAAGAAAACCAAGGGTTACAGTATATTTTTGTGGTTTAAATGAGGTGCCTTGTTAATGTCTCATCACCAGGAAGTTACATTTTTATATTTTGTTGTTACTACATCCTGTCTGAAAAGCAATCTAGCTGCTGGAATATAAAATACAGGAGGCACAGGCCACAGCAGCTAGCAAGCACCCTGTGCCTGAGGAATTTGACTCTTCACTCCTTTGCTAGGAGTGATGCACCAGCTACAGATATTGCAGTGATGAAGGGACACGGGCTCCAGTCCTGCCCATCATCCCAGTGTTTGGTGCTCCTGGGTGAGATCCTGTGCCATCTGCAAAGCTTGCAAGTCTGGCCTGGCCTGCCAGTAGCTCTGAACTTGTCCTGAGTTTCGAGCTTGTCACAAAAATAAAGGTCAGGTGAATTACATGGGAGTTTTCCTGATTTTTCACAGAGCAACCTAGAAAGACAGAAGACAGCTTTACCTTGATTTCACTGCAAATGTACAGCCTGGCAAACATTTCTAAAACATTTTAAAAGATTTTCTGTGGCACCATCCAGCACTGCAGATCACTTAAACAGACCACCACCTTCTAGGAGTCAGGTTGTGTTTTGGCAACACCAACAATGTCTTATTCAGAGCCCAGCTCCCAGGTTTTAGAGTACTAGGACCACAGTGCTACTGACTGCTGCCTCCACTGGTGATACACATACAAACACTCAAGGGTCTGTTACTTTTCAGGTGTAAGAGCACGCCAAAATGCCCCGGCGAGGCACAGTCTCATTTTCCCAGTGATGTATGGATGTGCAGTAAGAGGAACTCCTACCCCACACATCTCCCACTACAGAGGTTGAGAAAAAAGCAAAATGCCAAGTTTCCAGATACGAAACTGAGATGTCTGATGCAACACTGCCCCTGAGAGAGAAACAATGCCCAGGCACTTGACCTATGAGGCAGGCCAATGATTTATGCAAAGTCCTGCAGAAAGTGGAAGGTGTCCCTGCCCATGGCAGGGGGGTTGGACTACATGATTGTTAAGGTCCCTTCCAACCCACACTATTCTACGATTCCATGATTCTATGATTCAGTCCAGATAATTCACATCCTCCCCTCATTCACTCTTTTCTTATCAAGTCTTCATTTAAAAAATGAGCATATCCCTCAACTCACTGTAAAAGTAGTTCATACTGTATGTTTCATTAACATCTTAAATCAGAGACTTTGAAACCATACAGTAAGCATTAGCATGTCTGTGGTAAGGACTGTTATTTATTGCTGCTGTAGGCCTAGCAGTCTCTGACACACGATAGCTACAGCGATTAGGTGGAAACAGTGGGTTTGTACCAGTGCGTTTTATTTAGAAGGATTATTTTTAACCTACATACTTGTATAGCCAGTATATATGGCTAAAATATAAAAATGGTTAAATAAGTTGTTACCAGGCCCGTTTTAAGAGCAAACAAAAACACAGAACCCAGATGAGCTGTGCAGAGGATCTGCTCAAGGATGAGAACCCAGAACCAGCGTCAGCACAAAACTACACCTGAGCACTGCACTGAGCACCCAGTGTCACAACTTAGCATCGACAAACTGTAGCAGTTAAGTTTAAACTGACAAAGATACTTTTTAACAGCACAAATTCCAGATTCTTCTAGGATTTATAGTGTTGTTAACTTTACTACCAGCCATTCTTTCCCTGTTTCTGCATTTGCTAAATACCAACCAACAAAGGGTCAGAGAAGTAACATTTTAACATTTCATAGCAGAAGGTAAAAAAAAAAAAAAAAAAAAAAAAAAAAAAAAAAAAAAAAAAAAAAAAAAAAAAAGAAAGAAAAAAAAAAACCCAGCAGAAAATTGAAATACTGGCAGCTAGGCATAGTTTTCTGGACACTACCGAGTTATTTTTTATAGATTCGGAAGATGTGATGCAACTTTTTTAAACAGCTAAGACTGTGGAAACTCATCTAGCATTCAGAAAATTGCTGTCTCCTAAGAAAATTTGTGATTGCTCCAGTGGTTGATTGAATCCAAATACAGAAGTAAATTTCTTCTGCTTACCCTGCAAACTGCACGGTATTTCAGACTCAAACAATGATCCATATTTCACAAAAATAGTTCATGTCTGTATTGAACACAAAATTGTAGATACTCCAGAAATGTGGGATGCAAAAAAATCAAATCCAGATGTCAGTCCAGGGTATCTTAATGGGGCTGTTACACTACTGTGGAGAGCCCACACTGGGAAAGCAAGAGGAAAGCAGGAGGAAGCCAAGGATGAACAAACACAGATTATAGCAAAGTATCTCTCAACTGCAATATACAACTGTCCTACTAGAGGAGAGCATGTACTAACATGAGCTGATTTTTAAGAAGACACACTGAAAAACAAAAGATCAAGGCCAGAACTTACAAAGAGTATGGCATACAGTGTGCCCTTCATGAGCGGTCTCTCTGACAGGGAAATGGATGCCTGGTTCACAAACAGTATTGCTGAGTTACAGAATTCCTTCAGTCTTATGGCTGAGATAGTGTGAGTATAACAGACTGAGGCAAGCAAAACAGTTCAGTGTGAGTCACAGAGAGGAGGAGAAAGAGATTCACCATGGAGCACCCTTCTGCCTCAGTTGGTGCTGAGCCAATGCACCAGCTGAGTACAGAAGGCACTGCAGAGATTTGTTGGCAGAAGTGGCCTTTAGAAACAGATGCGCCCTTGCCTAGGAAACGTTTTGGGAACCAGGCTATGGCATTTTCATTTGTTCTGTTCACTACAAACCTGGCTGAACCATGCCACACAGGGGGCGTATCCTGTGCCTAGTCAAACACCCATTCTTATCAATATGCTTGTATTTTTGCATCAGTACATACTAGGAAAAACTGGGCAATCATCCTAAAGCATCTCTGCAGCAGGCAGGACATCCTTGATGAACAATCCCTGAAACACCTGAAAATTTGTAAGCCCGAAAGCTCTTGATGATCTGAGAACTCAGAAATACCTCAGTCAAGCCTGCTCTGAGAGACGAAGCGGGCAGACCCGCAGGGGTGGTGACCAGCAACACGGGGTCCTGTGCAAGCACAGAGGCAGGATCTTCTGGGGAGGGCAGGCTACAGTCCACTTGAGGGGGAACAGGGCAGGTTACCTGCTTCTCAGGAGGTTACCTGCTGTTCTCCACTGGCAACAGAGTTGCAGCTATCTGCACTGATGGGCACCCAGGGCTGGCTCACCAACAAGCGTCTGAGCTGGTGCTGGAGATTTCAGGACACCGGTGTTTATCTGCTCACTGATTTTCTGCCTGTCAGGGAGCAAAGAGACACTCCCTTAAAACTGTGGTTGTGGATGGGAACCTCTGAAGCCACCTAGCCCCTCTGCTGGCATACACGCAGGTGCCTGAGGTGAGGCACAACCCAGCACGGAAGGAGACCCAGCAAAGAGAGAAGGAAGCACAGGAGGTGTGACTTTTTGGGATGAGGCCACTCAGGCTGTTGAGTGCACCTGCCATGTCACACAAAGGCAGACAGGCACCGGCCTTCCTTGCAGGTTTAAAACGGCGGCCACCCGGGGAGCCATGGGCTGCCCTCTGGGGGAGAAGCTGCTCTTCCCATGGGCTCCCCCAACAGGCATCGCCGGAGGCTCCCGCCGGAGGCTCCTCCTCACCTCCCTGGGAGGACACCTGCCCCAGTGCCAGGAAAACAAACCCTAAGGGTAAAGCCCGAGGCAAAAGATACCTGCCTCAGACCGGGCCAGGGGCTGGCACCGACACCTGCAGCTCTGAGCCTTCCTGCGGGAGCCTGCTGCTATCTCGAGGAAGGCCCGCTGCCACCTGGCCCCACCGGGCCGGACCCGTCACCTGCTCAAAATGTCGCCGCCCTGGCGGGAGAGGCGCTGTGCCCAGGAAAGCGCCATCGGTGCCCTGAGGGGACGGGAAAGCTGAGGAGAAACCCTGATTCAACGGCCGCCGAAACCCGCAGAGGGGATTAAAGGGCAGCAGCCGCCAAGGCAGCGTCCCTCCCCACCCGCTTGGCCAGGCGAGGGTACCCTGTGGCGGCCCCAAGAGGGGGGACACCGGGGCCCCCGAGGGGGTAGAGCGCCCGGCCCTGGCGGTGGGAACCCTCAGGACCCAAGGGGCCCTGTCCCAGCTGCAGACCACGGAGCAGAAGCTGCGGCTTCAGAGGCAAAACAGCTTGTCTTAAAAGTTTTATTTTTTTACTCTTTAGATCTTCTGCTTTTCCTAACCCCTCACCCCACCTGTTTGGTTTTTTTTTTTAAATACAGCTAAATGATGTGTCACGTTAACCACCTTGCAACCTCACATTTAGTAGTTGGGTGCAGTGCTAAAGCCCTGCAGAAACTGAAAACAATTGGTTCCTCCCTCCAATTACACGAAGATTTGTCTGGAGACGTGCCCCCAGGTCCTTGCCCTCCGCTGTGCAGGCGAGGGGCCTGAGGGGTGCAGGTACAGGTACGGCATGGCTGCCATGCAGCCCCCGCGCCCAGCACTGCTCCTCAGTCAGGACAAAACCTGCCATGGGCCAAGAGGCTCTGTAATCCAGTTGAGTTAAAAAATATGAACTGGCATTAATACCAGGCAGTATATTCGCCCTGGAGACGTCAAATGAGCTCTTCCAGTCCCTTGGTGTATTTAGTCTTCCACAAAATCAAGAAGTGACTCTGTTAAAATATATAAAAACTGGGGATAGAGGGGGTGTTTGCTTTCTTCTCTTGCTGCAATTTCAGTTACTGCATATAGCAACCAATGAAATACTTAGTCAGAAATTATTACCATATGGTTTTTAATGGCAAGCAGAAATCTGTTGGGGAACAAGGTCACTATAGGTGCAAAACCAGATCCACAATAATGGTTTATGGGGAGGGGAACAGTTTATATACAGTTTAAGGGAATCTGCCTCCCACAGGAGAACAGCACAGCCAGCATCTCAGCCTGTTACAGCACTGTGCGAAGCTCCGCTGCGCTGGGAAAGGAAATCCGCAAAGTTAAAACAGCAGCTTTTCTTGTGAACAAGTGGCAAAAGCTTTCTCCAGTGCTCCCACTGCTCCTTGGAAGTGTTCTGTCCAAGCAAGATGGCAATTCTCAAAGCTTTTGACAAAGTAGCAAAATGTCACAGTAGTGAGCAAGCCTAGGATATTTTTATCATTCCCCACCCCCCCTAATTTCTTAGGCTTTGGCTAAATCAGATTGTCTGCAACTAGCTTGTTTCTGAGATATCAGAACTTTTTGCCTCCTGTGGCATGAGTCATGGCTGCTCCAGCAGTGATAAGAAAGAAAAATTACTCTGCCTGCTTGTTTTGATCCTTTCTTTATGCTTTCAGTCGTACAGGACTATCAGGAAAGCTAATTGGATTTTCTCCTATATTGTTTATTTCTAAAATAAAAATGCAGTTTGTGTAACATCTTATGATCACTCTTCCCTTACTGTAATGCAGTATGTAGGAAAACTAACAAATTATCGAACTCGTTAACAGTGAAGGAAGCATAGCAAGTCCTGGAACATAGAGAGGTCACCACTTCCCTTTTTTTAGCATCTATAGCCACCTTATGTAGACTTCAGTCTATGGTGTGTACATGGGGAGTTGAACAGCCAGAAGAGGGTAGCATAAGTTAGTTAATAAACCTCATCTGTAAAGTAGAGCTATTTTTGAGAAGAAAACCTACTTATATTTCTAGCTGCAAGGCAGAAAAATGTAACATTGAGAAACTCATCACCAAGCTTTTGACAGACTGTGGAGAGGGAGATTTACAGTCAGAACTGACAAGAATTAGACTGATAGCAGGCGACAGAGCTTTTTTTGCACTGTTAGCTCCTGTTTGACCAATGCCTTTATTAATAAAAATGCACATTCAAAGCAACTTCATGACTTTGCTTTTAAGGGATAGCAGCCCAAGTCAGTAAAAGTGACAGTGTTCGTAAGTGCATCCTGGCACACCGTCTTGCCTGCAGCAAATTTGAAAGGCCAGATGGGGAATTAGTGAAAATGAATAACACTGAGTGCACCTTAAGGGGACGGGTACAGGGCTGAGGTAATAGAATATGAAACAGGAGCTTGCTGAGTTCTCCAGACAGACATACATCTGATGGCCTGAATGAAAATGTTCTCCTTGCTGCTGCCCCTGATATCTACCCAAAATAAAATGCTGCTCCCAGAACCTGCATGCAATAAACATGTATTCACAAAGGGAATGTTGCTGCATTTGTCAGAAGCAGAAACACCTCTGCAGAGGCACCAGCTCACAGGAACTGTGGAGAATCCTCTTCTATACCTATGCTGAGGATTTTCTCTTTGAGGGTTATCTATCCAGCCCCTATCAATGCTCATGACTGTAGACGGAACTGAATTGTTGCTGGGCACTTCATTATACAGAGTCATATCTCCACAAGTTAGCTTGCAATTTTTTCTTTACCCCTAACAAGAGATCAAATGGCAGCACTCTTCTCTGAGAAGTTGATAGGGCTTGCCTGAGGAGGTGAACAAGAGGACAAAGAAGACCAGGGGACAACCGTTATTATCTGCATCACACTAGTGGTTAGAAATCTCAGACAGGATCAGGCCTCCACTATGCTAGATGTTGTACCCTCATATAGGATAGGAAAAGCTGTAGCCTGAAAAAGGAGGATGAAACAAACAAAAGGTGAGAGGGGAAACAGCTACAAAGGCATGAAATACCATTCCCAAGATCATACAGCCAGACACTGAACAAGCAATAGAAAATACCTGTCTTGTCAACGTGGGCCTGGCAGAGCTGCTTTAAGTTGCTCAGAGACTGCTAGGTGAAAAAGACTGTATGTGCGTTTACATCTCGGAAAGGCACTCAGGAGATAATACACCATTTATTAATATTTTATTTGTGCTCAATACTTGAAGCAAAGTGGAAATGCAAGATGAATTTTTTTTCTACAAGTCTTTTCCCACCACCCTTTCAAAAATATCACATATAGAAAACAGTGGAACTTTTCGTTTCAAAGACTGGCACATCAGACTATAAATGGTAAACCAGATGCCCTTCACCTGCTGTTACAATGCAGCCACATTCTCAGCTTGAGCGTGGCCATTATCCCTATAGCACACAAACAGCAAACAGGAGCTGGAGAAGGGAAGGGGACAGAGAATACTGTATCCAGGTGGCATTAGAGTGTCAGACTAATTTCATCCCCTGAAGGGTTTAGTTTCAGGTATTGTGAAAACCATTCAGAAAGTCTTTAAAGCAGCACTTCCCTTTCAAATTACCAGTTGCTAACTTGCTCACAATCACCTCTGGACTTGGCTGTTGGTTACAGGAAAGGACTCTTAAATGACATGCAAATATCCAGCTACCACATCTGCTTCACTCAGTCCCATGTCTCTGACCATTTTTTTGTGTGATACAGAAGCAAAACTAACTAAAAAGATTCTTTCTGGACATCATCCTGAATGACACATACAGGTTACAGTAATAAGCTGGTTCCCATAACATTTACTGCCTTTGCATTATGCATTTTGGCTTCTCTGGCACACAAGAGGTACATTATGGAAAGTGACGTTTGATTAAGTCAGTTTTCTGCATACACATCCCTGCTCCGAGCTGCAATTCTAGGGAGTTATTTGCCATGTGTGTCAGTCTTGTTTGGCCAAGCTTCCCTCACGAGCTGCCTGTCCATTAAAAGGAGTGTGAGGATGCCCATGCAGAGTCGGCTACTCTGGCTAGAGCGGTTTCCGCTTGTGTTTCCATGCTGCCAGGCACTGTTCCCTGAAGAGGGATCTGGACTGATGATGCAGTGGGTAAGGGGACATTACCCCTTAGAAACATGCTTGAAGGGCTGCTGTTCACCTCGCTTCCTGGGTTGGCAACATTTACAGCGCTGTTGCTCACTGTCCACAGGCAAGGGTAGTGGCTGGAAAAAAAGCAGCACAAATTGAATGACTTGTTTCAAAGCATTTTCCCCTGCACAAGACCAACCACAGCACAGTCAAGTACGTTGTCTGCTAAAAGGCAGCTATCTGAATGGAGATACTAGACCAGATCAGCCTTGCAGATCTTAAGTGAAAAGCCACCAGCGACCATCAGACCCAGAGACCTTGGAGAGAAATGTGCAAATATTTGTGAGGTTTCAAAATTTAAAGATCTTTTTTGTGAATGCTTACAAATTTTAAAGAATTGCAGCTGATTTTCCTCGCACCTAAATTAGAGAAGAAATGTGTGCATTTATTTTAGGAAAAGAAGGGGAAATACTTGATCATTAATTGACTCTCTAGGTCTAAATTCCAGCTACAACTGTTTACTACTCTATTAATATTTTTATAATTGAGCATGAATTAGGTTGTTACATCTCTGCATGGGAGTATGATCTTCATTTCATGCAAGAGATTAGTGAGGAATATATAGAGAAGAATTATTTGGCTTTAAAATGCTCACAGATTACAGATACCAGACTTCTCTGCGGCTGTTCCAAGATCCTGGTTTTCAGCAGT
Source organism: Pterocles gutturalis (assembly GCF_000699245.1). Lineage (NCBI taxonomy): Eukaryota > Metazoa > Chordata > Aves > Pterocliformes > Pteroclidae > Pterocles > Pterocles gutturalis. Next base: position 97,540 of record NW_010118087.1, read on the forward strand.
GCTGGGGAAAAATGAAGCTCCCATTGTTTTCAGAGCAGAAGATAATCAGCTTGTCGGAAAGATCTGGCCAGGAATCTCAAGTTGTGCAGTTAGGATCTGTTTCCAATCCTGGATACCAATTAAAGCTTGGAACAAAGTGTGAATCACCAGGGCAGTCCTACAAGCCTCACTCACTGCTCCTAATACCAGCAGGTTTTCTGTAACCTTACCTGGGTCCAGGGCTGGCAGCTCCCTTTGTGTGTGGCACAGAGAGCAAATTAGCATGTGGAGAGGATGGCAAAGTCCAGCTGTCATGTCCTGAGAAAACCTGAAGGTTATTGCTGGAGCTCTCCAACAAATTCACTTTGTGAGAGAAAAAAAAAAAACAACCAAAAAAAAACCAGTAACAAATCCTCAGTGACTATTGCAGAGGCATTGTCTTAAGGCAATACAACATGAGTAGGCCTGAGGAAGCAATCTGATCATGAGCTTCCTAACCATAGGTAAAAGGACAAAGTTCACGTTTGCTAAGAGAGTAGCAAGGTGCTGTTGTAATTCCAGGTGTGATATATGAGAAGGTACAGCATGATAGACACAGGATATGCCTTTCCGCAAGTCTGACTAATAGTCTTTTCATTAATGATAATTCCCACATGACTGGCAATGTTTTGATACATATTTCCTCATAACTTGAGCTTAAATATTTCTGTTAAACAGGATACCTTGATAAATTATAATTAGCGAGCAGATTACTTTATCCTTACTGCTGTTTCTGGCCAGTTTCCTCTGATCAAACTGGGATCAATGTCTGGAACTCTGCACCCAGATCTAGAGAGTTAAAGGGACTCAAAAGATATTCTGGCAGTACCAAAATGCCCTCATCTCAAGTCAGCTCCTACCATGTTCCTAAGTGCTGCTTTGACTTCAGAGCGCAACTGCTTTGTGGCTTAACATTGAAAGAAGGCTTGCAATCCTCTTTCTGTGTAATTGGGAGCTGTACTTTAAACGAGATCATTCCCTCTCACTTATAATTAACAGTTCCAGGGCACCCAGCTCTTTGTACCTCTTGTTTTGCTGCCTTAAACATATTCTGTGCATGCAGGGTTCAGTGCAGATTGTTGATACAGAGACTCATCCTGCTCCTCCCTAGCCTCAGCTCTTGCTTATTTTAGTGCTTATGCTAACCTAAAGCAAGGGTCAGTCAGGCAGAGAGTGCCTGTGCCCTGGAAGCAAAGCAGCATTACAGTTGTACCTGTAGGTGAATGATTTCTCTGCACGTAGGAAGGTGGGTATGGAGCAGCCCGATGCCCTCGCAGTGCTGAATATCGCTCGCAGCTGTGGGGAGTGTGTGGAGCTGGCAGAGGCAAAGGTCCAGTGTACTGATAATTAGAGCTTCCTGATGCACACATTGTATCTGGGTTGGAAATCAACCAGCCACCCACTTTGAGGGGAAAGAGAGAAGAAAACTGTTATTGCACTAAAACACTGTAATACAATAAAGAAACCAAGCAGCCTTCTTGCCGAATCAGCTGTGCTTGAAAATACCAAGCAGATTCCAAGATACTAGTTTATGGAAAAACTGACAATCAAAAAAAAACCCACCAAACCAACCAACCCCCCAAAAACCCCAAAACCACCAAGCCTAAAAACAGGACCTGAAAACAACTACCAGAAAATGCCACGAATGTCAAAGAACAAATGAAAGAAAAACTGACCATCATTAAAATGAACACAACCTCTGTTCCCCCCCCCATTTTTTTGACCTGTTCACGAGTGAAAGGTAATTTTATAGGTGACAGAAAGTATTCACAGTTATAAATTTTAAAAGGGAGAAATTCCTACAAATGTCATACACCATCTTGTTTCTGGATTCCTTCTAATATTGAAAAACTAGATTATAAGGAAAATTATCCCTGTGCAGAAAATGTTGCATTATTTCTTACTGTGAGGTTTCTTTTCTTTTCCTTTTTTTTTTTTCTTTTTTTTTTATTAAAGGGTCCCTTTCTATGAGCACAATTCAGGACTTTGGTGAACCACTGGTATGATCCTGTCCTGGTTTCAGCTAAGACAGAGTTAACTTTCTTCATAGTAGCTAGTGAAAGGCTGTGATTTGGATTTGTGCTGAGAAGGCTGATAACATGCTGATGTTTACAGTTGTTTCCAGGACAGTCAAGGACTTTTCAGCTTCTCTGCTGTGCCAGTGTCTGCAGGTGCAGGAGAAGCTGGGAGGGAGCACAGCCCCAGTTACTAGCCTAGAATTCAATTTTAGGTTTAGGATTGAGACCCAAATTGGCCAACAGTCTATTCCATATCCATTTAAGCAAGTCCCAGGCTCCCAGTACCTATCATATCACACAAAAATTCCATCCCATGTGAATAAAAACCTTACAGTGAGAATATGTCATGTGTTGACCTTCTGAGACTGTTTCTTGAGCATCCTTGGGATGGTTTCTGAAAAGCAAAATACTTAGTAGTAAAGCTTCTCATTGAGAAATTACAAAAGAAATTTAAAAACAGAACTATTCAGTAAAAAAATTGAAAGTGAGTTAAAAAGAAGGGAATTCCATTATCTTTAACCACATGCTAGGCAGCAGTAGACTTTTATGCACTCTACCATAAAGGAAGCAGGAACTTATGTTTCATAGAATGCACTAAAATGTTCCTAAGTTTGTGCCAAATTTGGTGGCAGAACCTGGAATTCTAAGTCTACGTGTGGGCACCTTTCCTGCTTCCACCAGCAGTCTAAGCCTGGCCTCCTGCCCAGATCAAAGCAGGCTGGAAACCCTGATGCTGAGACACAGCAGCTTCTTAAGTGGTGAGAAGAATGAAAAGAAATACAGATTCTCCTGCAGGTACGTGGGACACTTCAAATGTCAGAAGACAGTAGGTCCAAACACAATTTATTAGCAGTTATGGACTGGAATGCATCATTTGGATACCCCACAGGATTAGCATGGATGATGCAAGTAAAACTTTGAAAGATAAACCACAATTTGTTTCCGATGGAAGCATCTTTAACTTCTTATATAGTGAGCACCTACAGGTTACTTTTAATAAACACATTATACATTATCACACAGGTTTAATAATAGATGTGTAGTTATGTTACAAATACACTGCAATTTCACTTTAGCTATGCTTTTTTGACATCTGCAGTTAACTTTTATTCTCCATGACCTATCAATTTATGGGATTCACTGGAGTATAAGTACAATGTGATGAACATACATGGTGTATAACATTACTGGGGAAATTAACACCATCTCATTTCAAGCTTCCCATGTAGACAGTACTAAGTCCTAGGATCCCCAAGAGGATATTCACCCACTTCAGACCCTATTGTGGCAATAGTTATGTAGAGAGTCTCCTCACTGATTGCAGTGGAGCAACTCTGGATTTAAGACAGCAGAAACAAGATTAAGTTATATAGTTTATCTTTCATATTGTGATGCCACAGTTTTAACCATATCAGCAGCAAAATGCTACTGAAGCAAAAAAAATAACAACTCACCTTTCTTTTGCATCCAGGAAGGCTTTGGCAAAGGGATTATACTTGATTTTGAGAGCTGTTATCTTGAGTTTACAGAAAACAAGGCATGTTAGTGAAGGCAATTTGGAACTTAGACTTGACAAAATATTTTCCAGAGTAATCTAAGTGGAACTGCCTTGGTTCAAAAATATAACCCCACATATGATGTTTTCCAGAGCTGGTTATGAGAGCACTTTGCTTATTGAAGGATGCTGTATACTGATCAGTGCCCCAGGCAGAACCCCAGCCGGGGCAGCCTAATGGCATGGTCCTGTCTGGGAAATCCCATGGGGTGGTAGACCCTTTCAATATTGTTTAAACACTGAATTCCTACCAAGTATGAATCAAATCTGCAGCAACACTAGCTAAGGGATGTGGCACATGAGTTAGTAATTGTCAGAATTCAAAGCATCCTTCAATTACAATTTTGGAGTTGGGAAGAAATTTTCCCATGGAATGTTGCACTGTTCTGCAATTTTATGTATTATAAAGAGGGAGAAGAGATAGGGTTATCATTATAACTATCAGTCATTGCTGGAGAAAGATATTGGACTTGACTGTAGGGTTTTTTTCCGGTAAGGGTTTGGGATGCCAGGACAGATGGACCAGTCTGGAATAACCATGGCAGAATATTAAGCTAAACCTGGCTTAGTACTGCAGCTAGACACTAGACACTAGATTAGACAATGTTCTACTGCAGAGAGAAGACAGAGTATTAGACTGGATGGAGCATTACACTGCATGGGACCAGTGAGGAAACAAGGGAAGGACCAGTCTGTCCATGCTGATCTGGCAGTTAATAAGCTTTTAATATATCTCGTCAATGGGGACCAAGAGTATGGCATGGCATCCGCCTACCTCTTCATTTTGATAGGCAGTCACAGCGATGAACTGCGTCTCAGGGAAGGAGCAGTTCATCACCATCCGGTGGGGGCCTCCTACGCGAACTATGTGTACCTGGGGCTCATATTTATGCAGGGAGTTCAACATTATCTGCAGAAAACAAAACAGACAGACAGACCCCAATGCCACTCTGGTATCCCACTGCTGCTCGTTCTCTCTGGCTCTGTAAAAGTCCAGATGTCACTGATAAACCTCCCCAGTCTGTGATTATTGACAGTAGAAAGGCAGGTAGCCTTTCTCCCTTCTGATGAACCACAGGGCTGAATAGAGAGAGGCTTCACTGGAGTTGGATTTAAAGCTTTTGATACAGCAGCACTAGTCAATATTTGTCCTAGCAGCTAAGGCTTCCAAACAGTTAGGCTTCGCCTGCACCAGAGGCTGTTGAAACAGTTAAGGGGCAATCCCTGTCCTGCTTCTACTATCTGAAATAGCATCACCACCACAGAAATCAGGTCCAGGAGAAGGCTGAGACAGTCACATAGTCATCTTTCTGGGCAAGATGAAGTGTACCTAAACAAGTCTTGGCAGATGTCTCTAACCTGGCATTAAAACCTGTGAATAGCGTCGCTTCCAAAACACGCCTTCCTTGGAAAGCCTATTACATTGCTTGATTCTCTCTGCTGCAAGAAAAAGATATTTTTAAAAAAATCTGTACTTTGGAAAGTGCTGTGTGGAAGAACACAGCCATTAGCAGAAAGCACTGATAGTTAGCTATTACCGTCTCATAACACCACAGAACAGGAATCTGAAGCACAGAGTGGGGGTATGGTTTACCTTAACATTGTTGTCAAGATTTCAAAAGAAAACAAGGAGAGTTTCAGTCATTGGTTATTCAGTCATTTTTATTTAGTGGCTTTTGTTTGGGCTTTTCCTCCCCTGCTTTCTACGTTTTTCCTCTCCACTTCACCATATACACATATCATGTTCCTCTGGTTTTTCCCCAGGGTCTCTTTGGTTTTCTGCAGCTTTTTTACCCCCGTGCATACTTTTCTGAGGCCTCTGGCTTTTCTGAGGTCCTAGACGCAGTATAAGAATTGGCAAATTCAGATCCCATTCTATGTTCCACAATAAATCTTGTGTGCTGATTCCATTGGTGACTTAGGAAAAGTAGGGTCATCTTTCTGTTCTCCCGTCAGTAAAAACTGAGATAATTTCCTACCTAATTGTGGTACTAGGCTTATGGAGGTACCTCACAAACCTAATGGAAATAACAGATAGAGAACATATAATATTTACATGAAAGAAATTGAGTCTGGGCTGACAAGTATCATCCAACGTAGGAGTTTTGTACAAAACAAACAAGCAAACAAAAGGTCTTGCGCAACATTTTGCCTTTAGATGCATCATCAAAAAAAATACAAAACAAAACTAATTTTCCTGTTTGCATTTTTAAGGGGTTCAAAGAGAAAAATCTCTTATTTCTGGTACATGTGGTTTCTTTCCAAAGGCCAAAGCTGATTCAATAGAATATTGATAATTATCATGATGCAGAAGCAGACATAGTAATTATTTCATTTAGGAGCAGCCTTTTATTCTGCTATCTGACTCCTGCCAACATTCCACTTACACCAAACAACATGGGGGAACACAACAAAAACCTAATACCCGTGACCATTTTTTCCCCCTTCTCTGAAGTCCTGTGTAAAAATCCCCAGCGCACAAGACCAACTCTGAAAAGCCCCCTGATGATTAAGTAAACCACAGCACTCTGTCTCTCTTAACATCAAGAAGTCCATTAAAATCTGAAAGCGCCAATTAAGGCCTGTTTATTCCTGTTTACATTTGGCCTCCAGAGAATAATTGGCATCTGTGGGTGAAGAGGCCTGTCAGGGCTTCTATAATTACATAAATGCACCCTTGATATTTCTTGATTGGTAGGTGCTTGCAATTGAAGCCAAGAGGTGTATGGGGAAACATCAGGCCATACCTGCCCACTCCCATTTAGCTTGTTGGTAAGTTTGACTTTGCTGAAGGAAATGGCGGCTTTCATCCAATGGGCCCCGAAGTTGGGAGAGTCGGGGTGGATGTAGACACAGCTGTGGTTCGGTGGCTCTGGTTTCCCAGCTGGCACCCATTCTCCATTGACGTACTTCCAGCGGTGGCCATCAGTAGGGGCGAAGTCCAACAGGAAGGAATACATGGCATTTGGGTCCAAGCCTGACACACTGATTTTCAAAACAGGGAACATCCGCCTGGCCAAGAAACAAAAAAGGAAGATACTACTGGAAACTGCCTTTGAAATACTCCTCAGTATGTTTGTGACCAGATGCTCAGAGACTAGGTCAATGTAAAAAACATTCTCCTTCCCTGCATCTAGCTGAAGAAGTCTCTTAAACGCTAATCCTTCATTTTATTTTTATTTTGTTTCAATCATTTGGAAAAAAACATGGTATCTCTAAAGTAGGGCACTACGGTCTTGATCATGCCAAGAGTTATGAACATAACGAACTGTGCATAGCGTCAGCAGAGTCCATGGGATCTGGACATGCTTCATACATCCTTAGATGTGGGATAAGAAGGCACAAACAGGATTGAACAGAGTTGAAAATGGCTGAGAAGGTGGAGCTGGACCACAGATTCAATGCACTAGCTGCAGAATCCTACTACAAAGCGCACTTCTTTGGTGCTTAGATTCCCCTGATACATGCTCCCGTACTCTGTCCAGTGGCTGAGTCTCACCTTGTTCGACTCTGGATATATCCTCCAAAATCATCCTGCAATCTCCAGCACTCAGGATATAGAATCATAGAATCATTAAGGTTGGAAAAGACCTCAAAGATCATCAAGTCCAACCATCAACCCAACACCACCTAACTCACTAAACCATGTCCCTAAGCACCACATCTACACGTTTCTTGAACACCTCCAGGGATGGTGACTCCACCACTTCCCTGGACAGCCTGTTCCAATGCCTGATCACTCCTTCAGTGAAGAAATTTTTTATAATATCCAGCCTAAACCTCCCCTAGTACATAATCCCAGCCAGTCACTCATCAGACTCCAGTTAGATTTATTGACCACGCCACTCTATACAAAAGGTTTTTTTCCTTCTCTTTGAAGGGACAATCATATTCTATAATCTTTGTGAGCAAAGTCAGTCACTTCCCTCTGTCATTTCCTGTGGTTCTTGTGTTAATCCCCAACATCTCCCCGTTGAATAATGGTTTCCAGGTAGCACTATTCTAAATGCTCTAATAAGGCTGCTACATTTCCTTGTCTAAAAATACTTGTTTACTTTATCAGGGTTATATAGGGTTTGTCTGGCATGACTTAAATTTAATAAAATACCTTTTTATCTCATTTTCCATTGTCTGACATATATTTAATTACTTTTCCCTTCAAAATATATCCTGAAGTCTTATGATAGGGATATATTAAAAAGTCTAGCTAGCTGAAATGTGTTTTCTCCCCTTCTTAAGTGCAAGTATTCACATATTATCCCACTACCATTATGTAAATCTCCAGTTTGAGAAGTCAGGTTAAAATCCTTGCTGTTAGACCTTGCACTTGGTAGTTCTTCTAGTAATTTGGTCCCATACTTCCATATTCCCTGACCTCATCAGCTTGAGCTGGTTTTTCTGCTTTCACTTCCACCTTAGATGGAATACTGTCCTTCACTAAGCTGTAAACATCTATCATCCAGCCTTCCCATCATCTTGTGCATTTAAAACTGAAATCCTACATTTGTTTAGTTTTGGGAAAATGTTCCTTTTGTGCTTAAAGGTCTAATGCTACCTTTTCTCAATCCCCTTTTAATTATTATTTTTTCTTTTGTAAATGAGATTTACAGTAGCTCACAGATAGACTTTCAGCAGTTTTCTGTCTGTCCCAGTACTTCTGATCCATCCCACACAGCTTTGAACTGGCATCTCAGTGCCTGAAAGCCTGCAGCAATAGAGTTAGTAGGGCTCCAACAGTTTCAGGAACTGGGAAAAATTTGTGGTCAGCAGAACACAGGAGTCTCCCAAAAAAAAGTATCCTATTCGATAAGTTTCTTAACTTGTCAAGGAATACAGGTTGTTTCTGTGGAGGATTATTGTAGCTGTTACATATCACTTCCTGCATTCTTATGTGCATAAGAGGCCTCCCTATCCCAAACACCTCCGTACTGACCTCTCCTGGCAACTGCCACTTTGCCATGCCACAGTTTCATGCACAGGACAATGAATCTTCAAGCTCCTTTTCTCTACAGGTACAGAGAGACTGGTTATACCAAGCAACCACAGCAACTGTCTGAGGTCCGTGGCCATGGGGCTAAAGTGAGGTAGCGAGGTAGCAGTGCAAGACGTCCAAAAGACGGGAAGAAGAAAGAAGAAAGAAGGGAACTTGAAACTTCAGGCTCTCTCAAGGGACACCAAATGTCTCTGCCTCTGTAGCCACGCTCTCCAGCGACACCCAGCTGCAGACTTTTGACAATCTCCTGGGACATCCCACTCACCACCTACCTTTCTGGACACTTTACTGGGTTCTTGCTGTATAAATTCAGCACCTGCTACTAACAAGAAAAGACAGGATTTGAGAAATCTGAGATTTTTTCATCTAATATAAATATTTGGTGGTGCAGGGCCAGTACAACCTTGAGAAAGACATGTTGAACTACGATCTTTCTAACTAAGTAGAATCTTAGACAAGGATTTGTACACTACACTTAAGGTATCTTTCTGACCAAAAAACACCAGCTATCAAACTGGAATGTGATAAAAGGTATGGATGCATTGCAGCCTGCACCCCGCAGACCCCCTGCAGTCAGTCTTCAAAGCAACACACTTGGATATTTCACTGAAATTGAAGTGGAGGGGAAAATTCATCCACATGAAAATTTAATTTCACTGGATTTTTCAGAACTATTTGTGTTACATACAGATTGTTGATTCCTCTGCCCACAATACAGATTTCTCTGCCTTTCTACCTGAGAGGTTTGAGTTTATCCCTGAAAGATCTATAGACAAATGCCAGAAGAGAATACAGTCATCATCAACTCAAACTTCCTGTATCACAGAGATTATAGCACTTCTCTGCGTTAACCTCTGCTTCACGCACAGTTAATTCCCACCTCACTTGGACCAGTACATCTCGACCTTACAGATTCTAATGATGGAAAACCCACCAACTCACTTGTTCTGCTGATTAAGTGGCTTTACTGTTCAAATCACATTTGTCTGTCTTTTAGTATGGCAAATGACCATTTCTCCAAATTTGTTTCAGTCTTCAGTGATCAGGTAGGTACACACGTGATTTCCATTACTGCAGTTGCCGAGCACTTCAGGCTCTTCAATTTATTTAGAGCAAATCTGCTACAATTACTTCATAGTACAGAACGTGAGTGGGAAGACGTTTGATATCAAATTTGAATGTGTAGTAACCAGTAAAGTTGCTTTAGCATTTAAGCCTGGAAAGGGCTTCTTTCCCCCCGCTCACGTTTGCCTGCATTTATCCACTGCGGATTCTCCCCATATGCAGAGAGGAACAGTGGCACCGTCCTGCCTTCAGGCAATAACGTGGATTGCAAAGTCTCAGGCTATAAACACTGAGAGGGAAAACCTGCTCAATCAGAAAACAGAGTGTTTGATACTGAAATGTCAATTGAATACAATAAATCTGAGTAAACTAGGAGACTGATTCTCACCATATCAGCTGCCCCCACTGGGATGTATTTTGTGATACAGCATGCAGGTTATTTTCACTAGTGCCTGTCCTGTTCAGAATATATCCATCTTCCCTGTGTACCTAGGCATATTGCTATGGCAGGTGATTATTATAATGAAGTACGATACAGCAACAGAGACATGTTGCTTATGTATTAAGACTGAAGTTGGCTGATCCAATTATAACATCTTGGGACCCTTGGTACCAATTAGAGATTACTAAATCACAGCAGATAGAATTGTGCATGCACGTGTTTTACACTTGAGGATCACTAATCAATCAGCCTTTCATTCTCTGGGATGCTTCGGTATCAGGCTTCAGTTTAATTTCTGAATTTTGCTAACAATGTGTCCATACAAACTGCCTTAGCTTTCACATGCAGGAGGTCAGACTGGCTTTTCTCATTAATCATAGAACACAGATTCCAAAGGCTTTCGCATATCCTTCAGCAAGAATGACTGAGTTAGTCCTACCGATTTGAGAAGCAGCTGAATTAGATCAGTATTTTTTTTCTATTGAAAATCTCTCTGCAGACAATCACTGAAGAATCCTGAAAAAAACTGTCAGCACTCACAGGAAACTGTCTCAGGTTTGTCTCCTTTTGAAACACATGGAGATGTTCAGAGAGTTTTCCTGCAGACCACTGCCTGCATGTCCCTTTTTCAGTGTGCTGATGCATTTGTTATGGAAGATACTTTCAGAAACACAAGAGATACTTTTTCGCAGTCCCTGACGCTACAGTAACTTTGTTAAAAGGATCTATGCAGATGACAGTGTAACATTGTTTGGTTGGTTGGTTTGGTTGTGGGTTTTTTTTTTTTTTTTGAGATTTCTGTATTTTGATCATAAAGAACCCGTTCCTGTCCCCACTGACATTACTAGAGCTGTTACTGGCTTTAGGAAAAAATAGAATCAAGCTGATAAGGAGCATTTAAGTTAGAATAAAGAAAAATAAGGAAGCTTACACATTGAAATAAAAAGTAACCGCTCATATTCAAAGAGCAAAAGATTCCTCTATCATCATCATAAAAAGATTTTATCTATGCACTCACCAAGACATTTTAGATAGAACTAGTATCACCATGCAATCATGATTTACATTAGCTGAAAGAAACTGAAAAAACCCTGTCGTTAAGGTATGATTCTTTATACCAATTTAATTAATTTGAGCGAAACCGATCTTACCTCATTTTTGGTCACTTATGCTGCTAAGGAGTCAGTTCAAGCTACCGTACACTAAGTGAAAGTCCACTCAGAAGTTTGCGGTACCCTAACAGCAGTTTTTAAAGCAATTTAAATTAGGCAAAAGCAGCTTCTTGGTATAAAGAGAATCTCAGCAGAAGATTTCTATTCCTATAGGTTATTAGGAGGAATCAGAATGGCAATAGGCAGTGTTACACCAAGAGCTGATGCTTTGGGAAGGCAGCTGTTCTCTCAACAGAATAACCTTGCTGAGCCAACCTTATAACTGCTTTCACCCACGTCCCTTGTCAAGTTACAGTCAGCAGAAATATCATCCACAAATTCTGCTAAATCAAAGCCCGCAAAATTAATAAAAGTAAAACCATATGAGTAAATCTTTTTCACCATCTCTTAATTCCTCTCTCCTATGTGGATCTCCTGAGATGTCTTGCAAAAGAAACGTGTGCATGCTGGGGGCAGGAAGGAGTCTGGATTGATACCAGGGTGGTGAGGACAGAGTAAATAAAAACTTTAGTACCACTGTATTGGTGAACCTTACTCTAGTAGCTGCCTGTCTGTTATGGGCTGGACTCTGTTGTCAGTGCAGTTCAGAGCAGAACCTCCCTGGAGAGCCTTCTTCAAGACAGTGTCTGATTCTGAATTAGCCTCCTTCTCACCAGGTTTTGCACTCTTTTCCTGTGCCTTTCTGCATTTCCCAAATAGTAAGATATGTAATCCATTTACATCATAATATTTTGTCTTTCTAAAACTGTGTGTGTTAACCAACATGCTGTACTTGTTTCTAAGGGCACTGGCAACAACTATGGAGCAATACAACTGTGGGACCAATCTGGGCTGCCCATACATGCCACACAGGGCACGGTTTTCTTGTGCCCCTTTCTAGTACAGACTGCTTGTACAAGCTGCTAATACCCAAGGTCAGAGAGACAGGAACTGCAGCTGAGGATAACAACATCAATCTACTGCTGTACAGTACTATGAGGTCTACAGGTAAGGACTTGCTAATAAAGGCTGATAATCACTGAAATCATTCAAAGTACAATAAATCATTCAAAAGGTTCTGAGAGGTACCATCTATTCCCTCACAAAAGTTCCCTTTCTGTGCAAACTTAAGTCAGTCAATGTATTTCCCCAGCAAGTTTCACAAGCAGAAATAAAGAGTGGCAGGAATGGTTTAGCAGTGACCGAAAAGGAGCAGGGATGCCCCATTCTGTTCAGATGCTGGTTTTAAGGGACTGCAAGGCTGCAGGGACAAAACAGCAATGTGCTCACTGCAGTTCTTTCAAGTCTGCACATACAGTTGATTATTATACCTCTTAACCCCCCTGTCTGTCATCTTCACTTAGCCCACAGTGTTGCGCAGATCACTCACCTGCCGTTCTTGGTCACGATCATCTCATTAGTGACTTCCCTGAATCTCTGCCAGAGCGTCGCATCCTCTAAGACAACCTGGAGCTGTTTCTCAGTGGGGTCGCCTTTGTCTCTCCCGGCCCGGAGTTCGCTCTCCACTACACTGAGTAGCCTGGAGGCAGTGCAGTCGCTGGGCTTTTTGCAGCCCAGGTCTGCCATGACGACTTTACTGCCCAAAACTTCAGGTGGCTATTAAAAGACAAAAATCATGAGCGAAACCAAAAAAACGAGTCAGTTCATTGGGTGCAGCCTGACAAACGTGCTCTCCTCACTCTTTTGCCACTGAGTGGCTCTTAGCTCTGGAAGTCCCAATGGGCAGTGACACCAGCATGGGGAGGTTTACGCACACACTCCACACAAAAAGAGGACTATCTCCTAATTACCTGTCAGACGGTCAGGTGGGTGGCAGGCTGATGACTCAATTGGCTGCCTTGAAAGAAGAGTCCTCCATCCAAATTAGCATGCTTTTATCTTTTTTCAACCTGAAGTGGGTCTAATTGTTCTGCTTGAGAACCAGGTTTCCATTAATGAAAATTGTTTCATTTCCAGACTGAAACAATGCATGGAAATTTCGTTCACGCTGATGCGGACTCTAACTGAAGGAGCTGGTAACAGTCAAGGTAGTTATACAGAGAAGGTGGTCTTAAAATATTTCCACCAGGCATGTTGAATTAATGCATTCCTATATTCCAAAATCAAGATGTAATAGCAGAGACCCTTCCGTGCTGAGGTTTCAATGAACAAGGAGAAGGTAGCATACCTACACTCCACCGCTGACACCTCCTGTGTCCACCCCTTGGTCCCACTGTCATTCACAAAACCCCTACTGCACCTTACAAGCAGCTGAACCCCCCTCTGGCTGCTTTTCCAGGGACAGACCCCATACTTCTGAGGCTGGGTGTGAGCCTAGCTGCCTGCGGCTTGGCATTGCTGCCTGGCTCAAGGTTCGTTTCATAGAAAAACTCCCTCAGCATCCCGAAAACAGGCATTTCCTCTGCTGGATGTGACATAGTCAGGGACTTGATTATGAAAACATACTGTTGGAAATCGGTTTTAGAGAAATACATTTTCTAGCTACTTATTGAGAACTTTGCATTTATTTAACTCAATAGCCTCTATTGAATTCCTGCACTTCTAATTCTTTCTAAAAAAATGAAATGACTTGCTGGATCACTGATGGGATTTATAAAGACAAGAAAGAGTCTGGCAAACTTTGTACAACAGGATTTAAGTTAAATCCATCTTTTGACAAGGCTCAACAAATCTTGCAGTTCAAAAACCCATGAGATACCATCTACCTAAGCACCAAGCTTGTTGATCCTGTTTGTCTTTTATGGCACCTTAATTGGCAACAACTCTTACTAATCCCTCCAGCCCTGTGTGGAGTAAGTATACTGTCCACAAGCCGTCAAAATTGGAGATCTGCAGATGTGCAGCAATGTGATATTCTGCAGAACAGAAGACTTTAGGAGAGAACCCTCAATTCCCAGCAATCTCAGCACCATCAGAAGGTGCAAGCCACACAGATGTGAGGTATTTTCATGTCTCAGGAACCCCTGTCATGCCAGTTTCAGACTTCACACTCTAACACATCTTTCTTCTCATTTTCAGCCTTTATGTACTTTCTTTTTTTCTTTAATTGTCAACTCATAACAAAAGTACCTAGATTATCAGCCAACTCACCTTGTGAGTTACAGTAGAAGGTATCAACTAGCAAATTCTAGTTAATATCCAGCCCACTTCCACTGCTGAGCAACTGAAGAATGTACTTTTAAATCTACAGGATAGTTAGGTACTTGGAAGTGTGCCACTTCACCTTTGGAAAAATAATTCACCTCAGGTAGCATGTTTGTGTAACATGGAACATGTTTGTGTTTGGGCTCTCCTTTTCAAATGTTCCAAGACAAGAGAGGAGCTACAACTGTAATTTTTCCCTGCATGTGATCAAATGGCATAGCAAATGCATAGGAGACTATGTGAGACAGTTTTTAGGTTTTAGTTTCATTATATTAAAAATGTAAATAAACACAGAAATCAGAGCTGGTTGAAATACTGTGTATTTCAAATTCAACAACTTCAGTTTTTCGTACAGCTCTAAAACAAACACATCTGTGTTATTTTGGGATTTTTTTTTTTTTTTCAGTTGAAGCCCTCTGTCCACACAGATTTTTTTAGAATTAGTTGCTCAGAAATCAGGAGATTCAAAGTTGAGGCAAGTACAAAGACAATTGCTCACAAAAGCGAGCAAAATATACCAGTAGTTACACACAGTTCTTTCTACAGAAAAAATAAAAAGGGAAGCAGCTTGGTTTTCAGAAGCACTGACTGTCCACCTTTCCCATGGGGCTTCAAGTGGAGTGATGCCAGATTAGAGGCTCCAAAAAATCAGATCCAATCTGCTTTCCTCAGGATGCTTAGAGGAAATCAAAAGCATGCACAGAAGCGACAACAGTTCACGTTGGTGGAGGGGTTTCAAAATGAGAAAGTGCAACACTGTCTCACCAGCAGACACTGGTGAATTGCTAGACGCAAAGAATATGCTCAGCAAAGATGAATTCAAACTGGAGGCAGACACAAAGCAAAGAAAGGGAGGTCCTGCCCTGAGTGCCTTGCTTGCCCAAAGCACTCCTGGGACAGAGCTGTGAAGGAAAAAGGATATATATGGAAGGAAAGGATAATGGGCCCATTCCAGTAATGGGCTGGGGAGCAAGTTTTTTATCAATAAAACTGGATTTTTTACAGCTAGCGTGCCTAAGGGAGAAGTATGAAGGCATTTGCGTTGGAGTACCATACTAAAATTTGTATCCTGCATGATAAGAAATCGCACTTTCAGATACTAAAAGTAAGTTACACTTGGGAGCTTACAGTCATCACTTACACAAGGTGCCTGATGCTTGAAAGTCTTATCTCCCAAAGGTTAAAAAAAACCCCCACAAATCTCATCTCTTAAAACACCTGACTTACAGTTTGAATTTTAATGTTATAACTATGTTACCATAGGATGCCTGCAACCACAACATTTTCCAAAATGAGAGTAGTTACCTGTGGTTGGCTAGGGGGAATAGCCCAATTGCTATTTTCAGCTGGGGGAAGGGTGTTTCAGCTGGAGGAGTTCAGGCTAAGAGCAATTGGTGATGTATGTAGCAGTGTATCCAGAAGGCACAGCTCACCACTGACACATCTTTCCAGCTGAGAAGAATTAGCTAAAGAATTAGCTAAAGAAATAACAAGTTTGCATGCAAACAAGCAAATGATCAGTTGAATGTGCTTGGGCCTGAGATTTTACTTTAAAATACAGATCCAGACCCATACAAATCCCATCCCACACATCAGGCTTCCTCATGTTGTACGTTATCTCTGCTTCACACAGCTGTCATGGGAGAGGGCTGCAGGAGAGAAACCAAAGAGAGACATTCATAGTTAAAGTTACTTGCTTATTGTTGGCTTTTCACTTAAAAAAAAAAAATATTAAGGGTAGAAATCTTTACTTTGAATATTTAGCCTGTTTTAGAAGAAGAGACATCCTCTAATCTTATGTCCCTCTCTTCACCTAAGTAACAACTCCGAATACTTCCCAAACATCCCTTCTCCCTCCTTCTTGCAAGATGGATTTTTCCAAGTCTACAGACGCTGAAACTGAGGCACAAACAGATTAACATCACCAGACATAGGTATTACCGGGGCGCTGGGAATAACTCATTCTCAGATGTCAGGTGGGTTATTTCTCAGCTGGAAGGTGCATGTCCCTGAACCTGACATTTGAAGAAAAGGGAGCTGTGCTTACAGAGTAACATGGTAACGAGGTGATCAACGATGATTGCCACTGCAAGTGGGACAGATCAGGGCCAAAGGACAGAAGACCATTAACTCTCTTAGACTTTTCTCTTGTTTAATTGAAAAAGCAAACCAGTAGGGGCATCGGAGGAAGCAGGAAATGTTCATATGGAACCTGCGATGCTGCAAACTTTCCCTGACACCCAGCTGGCGTTGCTGGGCACTTACAACCAGGGGCCAAACATCTCATGGCTCGTAGCCAGTCGGAACCAACCCCTACTAGTTCAAAATGCAAGTACAACACACAGTCATCTCCAGACACATCCAGGATTTGCTAATAAGAATTGAGTGACCCATAATTTTAAATTAAAGCAATGAAGACCAGGGAGAGCAGTGAAAGAACAATTCTGCAACACTTAGTGGAGTTTATTCACCAAGTTCCAGCAGGGAAAACCAAGGTGTTATTTTTTGCTTTCTAATTAAACTCGTTCTAAAACCCTCCTAGCCACCAGCTGGTGAGGTACAGCAGAAACAAAAACAACAACAAAAAAAGAAAAACGGTAATTAAAGAGGTCTTCCTTGCCTTGACATTGGATAGCTGTTTTTTGGCCTTTAGGTGCATGCTTCCAAATAAAAGGCAGCCCTTCGTGATCGATGAAATCGCAGAGAACAAGACTAATTCTTTCCATCTCCAAAGCTCCCACCAAAGCATTCAAACAACTAACCCCCCTCTGAACATTCAGTCCCGACAACACGGGGAAATGTAACCTCCATCACCATGACACTCCCAGGAAATCAACACCTATCAACTACCAAGGAATAATTAGGTGAGGATAAAAAGACAGCTGCTTTCCCTCTGTTTTTTAATCATGGATCCAGCCCCTTAAGAGATTGCTAGGTTAGAAGAGACTTAGAGAAGATTAGCCTTTTCATTAATGTCAGGGGGTGAGGGGACAGTTTCAATAACTTCCACCAGGTACGTTTTTAGCAGTGAGGCAGGCAGCTTGTTCAAGTAGTACCACCCTGCCTGGTGTTATAAGTGAGATAATAACTGAGATTAATTCTGAGCCCAGAAAGCATAGGAGGCTTTCCAGAGCAACTTTTCTTCTTTTTAAAAAGGAGAGAGGAAAAAAATCCTGATGTAGTCAGGCTGGTGATAAACATAAGTTAGTTTGTTTTAAACATTAATTATACTTTTCCCTCGTTTGTTTTTCCTACATAAAGATCTTCAGTGCTGTCTCCAGGCATGGATTAGCACCTAGAGCAAGAAACTATTACTGTCCTCATTTTTAAGTTCAGAAAATAATGATAAAGAATGTAAGAGATTCTAAAGAAGCTTTTATATTCTATTTACAACACCTCAGAAGAAAGGGTTGTGTTTATATAAGGGAAATCAAACATGCACTTTTAACTTGGATATCTAAGTTAAAGCTTTTTGTTAACTGAGAGAGTTAGCAAGTTGCAAGTGTAACTTGGTTGAAGCATTTGATTCTTTCAGAAGTAGTGAGCCTGACACATCCTGTTACGCACAACTAGAAAACACAGGAGTACATGCCCATGACAAAATAATGTGTTTTCATACCACATATTTGGAAGTGACAGCCAGACAATACTTTTAATGTACCATTTTTCCACCGTTACTCCGCACTTGCTTCTGCAGAGATTTTAAAGCACAAACTCTCAGGAATAACCTCTTTTAGAGATGCCACAGGGGAACCCAAGAAAAACTTAAAAGGGTTTTAAATAGGCTAACTTAAAACATCAATCCCAAAGACTGGCAGCTTAGATACACTATTCCATCTCCAGTTCATCACAAGCTTTCTTCAAAAAAAATGAAAAAACAGAGGATTCTGTTCCGTTTAGGCACCTCCATCTCTTTGTGGCTGAGCAGTTATAAGCCTGTATCCCCACTGATACTGCAACCAAGACTGAACTCCATAGGAAAGGCACAAGTAATATCCTCGACTGCAAATCAGGCCTTGTGGAAGGAGAAGGAAAAGGGCAGACATTATGAGTACAGCAGCCTTCCAGGAGTCTTGTCACTGAATTTGAATGCGGTGCTGATGACTCTGCCCCAATTTATAAATGGGATTCAGGGGACTAGACGCTGTAGCACAACTGATAAACCCTTTCAGAGTATTTCTGAGGAGCAAAGTCATCTACAGATACACTTTCCCTAGATGGCAGCTGACTGTTCATTGTTTAGAGATTTCAAATTAAGACTTAATTTTATTTATTTTTTAAAAAAATCATTCAGGTATTAAGACCTCAGCATGAGAACAGTGTGGCAAAGTTCAACAACTTTTTTGTTATGCAGGAGGTTGAACCAGACATCGCTCTAAGGTATTAAATACGGAAAGGATTTATTGCCCTTTTAGGACTGAGATTCATAGCTGTCTTGATATGAAATAGATATATCAAGGTCTCCTGACAGTCCTGGGAAGATCTAACTTTTTCAAAAAGATAAAACATAACCCCCTAAGTTTCCCTATTCCAGGAAGACAGGCTTCTTCAATTTCAAACAAAACTTTGGAGCTTCCTGTAGGACAGAAGTTTCAGTTTAGTTAGCTTTGAGATAGAACTTGCTTAGAAGAACAATTAAAGAAAAAAAAAGTAACTGAAAACTTAGCAGAGTCTCCCACAGCACACAAGTTTCACCACCACCCTTGCAAAATAAATGCAACTGCTTTGGTTTGCCCTGTCAATCAGAAGAAAGTTTAGCGTACTCTTAACAGCCCAATGCAGAGCTCTGTATACTGCCAAGGAATATTAAAACCACTGCAAGTGTTTGGATATGTGTTAGGCACAAACTTAAATGGACACGCTTTCTGAAAGTTTAAAAAACCCCCAAATTAAAATCATTGCCTCTAACTCTACTTTTAACACACATTCATAAATCATTGGATTTTTACTTCCAGAGTACATCAATATTCAGAGTGTGTTTATTCCACAAAGAGCCAGAGGCATGCTGTTTCACAACTCTACTCTTTGCTGACAGAATAAAATCAGGAATTATTTGCTCTGTAGCACGGACTAAGCCAAGAGTTTGTTGGCACCTCTAAGTTGACTCTTGAGGTGAATAATAATATCATCCCTAGCTTAAACAACTCCAGTTGTGCCAGTCAGTTGTCTAGGTGCATGCAACTATGCCAAGAAGAATTTGGTTGCATTAGATATATGCTGGATGAAGCAGCTGCACAGCAGTGGTGTCACAGAAATTCCCCTCAGCAGTACATGTTGTGTACACAGTAAAGGAAGTGAAGGTGAGACAATAACTTTAAAAAAATAAAAAAAAAAAACCCAAACAAAAACCCCCAAACCACACCACAACACCAAACCAACCCACAGCAATTCCAGCATCATCTAGAGAATCAGTGTTGTGGTTTAACCCGGAGGGAAGCTAAACACCATATAGCCATTCGCTCCCTCCCCTTGAGTGGGAGAGGGAAGAATTGCAGAAGAGGTAAAATTCACGAGTTGAGATAATGACAGTTTAATAGGACAGAAAAGGAAGGGGAAATAATGATAAAAGAATGTACAAAACAAGTGGTGTACAATGCAATACTCACCACTTGCTGACTGATTACCAGTGACCAAGCAGCCACACCCCCCCCACCCCCAGGCCAACTCCCTCCAGTTTTATTGTTCAGCATGACATCATATGGTCTGGAATATCCCTTTGGTCACCTGGGGTCAGCTGTCCCAGCTGTGTCTCCTCCCAGTTTCTTGTGCACCCCCAGCCTGCTTGCTGTCAGGGTAGTACGAGAAGCTGAAAAGTCCTTGACTTTGTGTAAGCACTGCTCAGGAACAACTAAAACATCCCCGTGTTACCAGTGTTATTCTCATCCCAGATCCAAAACACAGTACTATACAACCTACTAGGAAGAAAATTAACTAACTATCTCAGCTGAAACCAGGATAATTGGCATCCCATATTAACCAGAAAAGCAATTTAATGCAATTACAACTTTATTGAAGGAAAAAAACCCAGCACTTTTAAGTAAAGGTTTCACTTCATTACAGAGAAAGTTGTATGTTAGGAAAAAAGATGTTTATCAAAGTAGAAATCAAACAGTGTAAATACATAGAAAAAGCACAACAGCAAACAGAGTCAGTAACAGTATAAAACACTGTGGAGAATTTCCGAGTTTGGTTTTTATTTTACAAAACAACTCCACAGCAGTTAAAAAAAAAAATAGTGTTGTCACATTACAGTGAGGCATGCGGTTTTAAGAAAATATACCATTTCTGTGCTTTCTGTCCTACCTGGTCAGTATTTGCTATGGTTGTAAACATCAGTATTTAAGACAAATGCATGTTTAAATGTCATCCTCCTCCTCAGTTTTGAGACTCTACAATAGCAACAGTGATCTTACTTTCATTAACATGATTAGGTACCATGACTAAGCAAGAACTGTTCTCAGAAATCAGAGGCTCATCCAATCTCTTAGCACACAGCAAAAGGGGATGAGCTTCAAGCGCCCACACTGCTCCACAAGGCACTTCCCAGAATGTGAGTTTCAGACAGCATGTAAGCAGCAGTGCCATGAGCCTCCAAATCCATTACACACCAGCTGCAATTTGCTCACAAGTCATGATCAATTCAGGTCTGTCATTCTGCACCTAGCTGGAAACCAGCCCATAGCACAGTCTCTGTCCTTCCCCCAACTTGCATAATAAGTACTCACACATAAAGCCTAACACACTTTAAAAAAAAAAAAAAAAAAAAAGATTTCTTATAAGACTTTCAATTTGGTGCAGACATTTCTTCCTTGATTTTTGTTAACAGCTCACGAACAATCTTATTACTGTTAATACTGAACAAGATGGAATTGTTCACATCATCACTGTAGAACCATCTCAGTACCAGTATTCACAGTGGACTTCATCACACAAAACAGAGCAAAACTTTGAATTAATGAAAAAAACCCCCCACAATCCCACATTTTAATGTTTAGAGTGTCAGTACTTTGGGAAAAGATGACTACCACCCCACTTTTTTCATTTATACTATATCTCGAAAGACAGCTGATCCCAGATATGCATGTTTCACCCTAGAACTATATGCTAAGGCTGCTTGGTTAAGGTTAGGTTATCTGTACTGAAAAAAGTAAAAAAAGTGTATAGGCAAGTTGACCAGCAGAAAGGCTGGGCAAAAAGCACTTTCTGGTAGAACACCAAATCCTACCAAGATGGGCATCCAACATCAAAGAAGTTTAATTAGAAAAGTCAGCCTTGAGTTAAGTGCTGCAGGCAACTGAGCAAGGACTTTGGGAGGGAAGGAGCTTTGTGATTTAAAACAAACACGTCTCTGTGCAGTAGAGCGCACACAACAAACACTCCTGCCTTGAAGGACATTAAGATAGAACGCTAGAGACGGCTTCAGAAATGCCCACCACACTTCCTGCCAAGTGGATAACCAAAGCTGATGGTATCAAAACTAAACACAAAGTAGTTTTAATGACAAAAAAATGGTATAATGGTATAATCTAATTCAGATTGAAACTGGTCAAGAGGGAACATTCATATACTACTTCACTCCCCAATTATGTAAAATCATATAAAATATTTTAACGAAGTAGAAAAATTTTTTGCTGCTAAACTTGACAATAGCCTGAACACAACTAATCATAACTGAGTAAGAGTCTGACGAGTTTTGTTCTGACAGAGAAGAGTTATTTAAATGAAAACTGCTTGTAGATGAAGTGATAAACCCTGAGTACATTTCACATATTGGCAAGAATATGGTGAGTCTCCCTCTATTGTCTCACCTTCACAGGAACAGAATACAATACCAAAGGGCAACACAAACCCTAGTGGCACCCCGGTGATCCTTTTGTCTTCCATCTTCCCTTCCTTAAGGGCACAATTGCTTAGCCTCATGTGCAACACAGTCAAATGAAGTTTGTTCTTCTCTCTTACTGAATAGAAGACTGTATAGCTGGAATTACAGCTTTAAAGCAGGGGAGGGGAAGGGAAAAAAAAAAATAAACTATTTACGTTTCCTAAACTTCCCAATTCTAAGTGGTTATGCTCAAAACAGTCAGCTAAAAGGTTCCAGTTAGCTAGTACGCAAGTTGAAAAACTAATATTCAGCATACTCAAATCTGGTGTTCTTGCAGAGAAACTGCCAGAGAGTCAGGATACCACAATCCTGCACAAGCTAGTCAAAGGGGTAAGCAAAAGGCTTTTACTCCTCCTAATCTGAAGTACTCAGAAAAAGAAACCCAGAAGTCAAATTCCATTATGCTGACTGCTGATGAGCCTGGAATGACGATTTGAGTCAACATAACTTTGCTGGAGAGGAAGAGAAATATTGTATGCTGTACTTGTAGCATTTTCCCAGAGGTGTTAAAACTAAAGAAATATTGGAATGTGAAAGGCATGAGATTTGCATTTCAATTGCCCTTATACAAAGCAGTTCTGTAAACATTATCAAAGTCCTAATGAAAGACTAACACACCTCCTTTGACAAATGCAAATTAGTTTTTGAACCTACTCCCTGATAAAAAAAAGACACACATCAGTTTATATACTTGTCTTAAATCAGTCAGGGAAAAGAGTATCAGCATCCTTTACTTCCCAGTCTCTCTTGGGTGTTTAACTAATTCTTCCTTTCAAGAAAAGTAACAGTAGTCAACCTAGTTATTTCAACACTAACTTCCAAATCCTAGGGGAAAAAAAGCACCAGGACATAGCATTGAACATCATCCTGCATAACTGATTCAACCCAACATCAGTGCCATGTTTTCAAGGTGGCATTTTCCACTAAAATGCCTTTGTAGCAGTAACTCTAGCCAACTGGAATCCACAGAAAGCCTGTTAAAATTTCCCTTTCATACCATCCTCAAAAGGGAATCTTTTTTTTTAAAAGGATCCTGACACCAGGATGGTACTGTGCTTTATAAATTATCAGAAGGACAGTTAAGATCAGATTTTGAATTAACTCAGTTTCTAGTAACTTTCTGGAAGCCTTTGAATTATTTGGCTTCACTGGGGGCTTATACTTTATTGCAGAGTAGATCTAGGTTTTCCTTATATTACAGTCTTTGTGGTAGAAGTCAGGGGTATGCTTGCCATGCAAACACAATGCTGTTAAATTACTAAACTCCTAGTAGATGGGAGTCAAGAGGCTTCAGTTTATACTAAAGTCCACTAGATAATCATCTTCATGGACACTGACTCCAGCAAGACAGTTTGGTAAGAGGAAAGGTGAAAGCAGTTAAACAGTATCCTGAACAACAGAAGCAGGAATCTGTGCTCAGATATGAAACAACTGACCACTGCAATGGTTTGGGAGTAAATGATTATACATAGCTCAGAAGATAAAAAGAATGTAGAGTGGCCTTGGAGTTTGGATACCGATTGTTCCGAATCGCTTCATTAGTTCGGAGCCGGCAGCTAAACTGTTACATGCTTTTTTTGCTAAAACAGGCAATAGAAAATTGTGCTTTCTCCTCAAAGCAGAGGTTCACTAATGTAAGCAAGAACTCCAGGAAAAACAAAACTGATCCCACTTTCAAAAAAAAAAAAAAAGAAAAAAGAAACTCTGGAGTTTTAAGGTATTTACAAGTTCAGAAGAAAATGTCTTCTCCCCCGCCCAGACTGCTTAAACAATAGCCCACTTTTACCTTATCAACAGTTTGTCCTTTGAGAAAGGACATACATAATTCTCTTTGCTTACCTATCATGCCCTCAGCCTCACACTGCTCCTAAGCTACAGCTGGGGGAGAAGCGAAGCACCTCACTTCACGTGAAAAAATTTCAGTTTCCTACCTTCTATATATTACCATTAGCTGTAGGCAAGGCAAAGAACTCAGCTTCCTGGCAGCTGAAAAATTCTATTAACCTTATTTTGCATGTGCTTTTCCTACGGGAACACGTTTTTACAGATGACAACATCCCTTTCATGGATTTCAAGGATACACCATCAGTTTAAACTGAAATTTAAATACTTCATTAAAGATGCAAACATTTTATACTTACTCCAAAACAGTTTTTAATTTAGAATTAAATATTTAAGAAGTCTCATAAGCCTAGAATTTTGCAAAAGAGGAAGGAAAAGAAAAAATACCAATACTTCATTATCCAAGGCAAACAGTGCAAAAGATTAAGTGACATAAGGCTATTAAAAAAAAAGTTCTCAGTAAGAAATCAGTTGGAACCAATTCTTTTTTTTGGAAAATAAATCCTCTAGACTGGCATAGTCTCATCAGAGTCGAGGTCTCCATTTTACAGACTTAACACATTACTTTGTTATCATAATTCTTAAGCAAAATCATGTATTTGTTTGGTTTTGCAAAATTAAATTCTGGATCTCTGCCCAGTTCTGCCAGACTGACATGAGCACCTTGTCCTACAGACACCATTACTTACAAAACCAAGCAATTGCACACACTGTATTTAACACAAGGAGCCTCTAATGACAAGGTGAAAGGCACGTGTTTAAGACAGTAGGAATATACATACATAGTGATCTTAACATAGTTCTACTACACTTCTTAGAACTTTGTGAAGCATCCAGTGTTTGTTAGGACAGACAGACTGAAATACATTTCTTCACAGCATCCCTAGAGGCAGGAAAAAGGAAAAAAAAACAAAACACAACAGAGTCACCTCAGTTACGCTGCTTGATGAGACTCATTCCATGCTGCTATCACATTGTCACTGAGGACTTTAAAGATCAGCTGACCATGTATTAATTGTGCTTACATAATTTGCATGACAACATGAATGCATTAGAGACAAGCAGGTCTCCTCACCCTCCACCTGCCCAGCTGCAGTGGAAATGACACCTGTAAGCTTGTACTGAGGTGGTGCACTGAGGAAGAGTGGGGCTGATCAAGCGGGACAGAGAACTGTGTGCTTAAACACAGAATAGTGCTCACAGGGGAGAACAGGAAAAAAGGCACACAATACACTTGTCTAGTAGCACTTCAGACCAGCACTTAAGCATTCCAAAGGCAAGCCTTAAGTTTAGCAAGTGGTCAGCACGCTTATGTATTTTTATAGGAAGCCCTCTCATGGTGTTGCATTTGTGTTCTCTCACTAGAGAAAATGCTTAGTTTCATTTTCAGGTTTAACTATCTGTATTTCCTCCCCCTGAAACACCACCATGGAAAAACTTCTAAAGCCATACATTACTATGCTTCTATAAACTAATCTTCTGTATCATTAAACCTCAAGATGACAAAAGGTAAGGGAGTGGGGAAGCTTACCTTGCAAATGGTATGAAGGAAATGCTGTACCTAAGAAGAAATGTTTTTAAAGTTAGTCTACATGACAAATTTTATTAGAGTCCCAAACAAGAAGAACAACCCCTCTGATGCTCCAAACAGGTAACTGCAAGATACACAACCAAAATGAAGCTTGGAGTCTGCAAGGAAGAGGAATGAGTATCCCTGCAAGTCATATTAGCCCAGCCAGGTTGTGAAACACTACGGCAAAATCAGGAAGCATATTGTAGAAGCATTTTAAAACACAGTTCTCCTGCACCCGATATTCTTCGTCTTCCAACACCTATAGGCAGGTAAGATTAGTCTTGAGGGCCGGCTAGATGCTTGTATCAATTTCTGTACTACTTCTGTGACATTCCACGGAGCATACGTTGATTTAAAGAACACTGACACTTAACTGGATTGGCATATCTGTTTTTTTTTTAAAAGTTCAGGAGAGTGTAAAAGAAGAATACCAGACAGTAAGCAACAAATTGATTTAAAAGAGAAAGAAAAAAAAAAAAAGGCAGTTTGAGTTCACAGAAATTAAACACACTCAAGGGAACTTCTCCCAGAAATGGAGCCCTGACCTCTATCTCCAAAGATTCTGAAGTGATGTGAGAGAGAGACCAAGAAGGGGAACAAGTCAGCTCCTCATTGTGGCATTATCTTGCATCTTAGGGGAACAACGAGGTAAAAATTCTCCTTCCCTCTAACTCATGCAAAGTCAAAATCCAGTCATAATTCAGCTGCTCATGTTGGGTACAATAGAAAATGGAGTGATTGGGGAGGAAATCACTTACCATGCCAAGGCAAAAAACTGTAAGATGCAGAAAAGGAGCGTGAGTCCTGCCTTACGCCACTGAAGGAGGAGAGAAGAGGGGGGGGGGAAAGAAACACAGCCAACAATGAGACAACAGCATAAAAAGAGTATTTTAAAAATATATTCCAGTTATATATACTTATAGGACTCAAGTACTCACCCAGAAAGCAGAACACAGTGTTAGTACAAGACACAACTAGAAGAAAGCAAACAATTTCTGTTAAACATAGAAACAACTCCAGTTTTCATTGACATTGTAACACTGTAATAGGTTCCTTCACAGACACATAGATTATATAATTTTGTAGTTTTATACAATCCTGCATAAGACTTCCCCTTATTCAAAATGCTCTTGCTATTACATTTCTGAAGCAAACTAAAGCAATGAGGAAATATCAGCCCTGTACCTCCATAAAATAACTTTATGGCCGCAAAGGAACAAGAGGAAGAGTTTCCTACAGGTCTTTTGCAACATCAGCAAGTCCCTACTTCAGCCCACACACTTCTTGGTGTCATAGATACACACTACACCTATTTGTTTTGCATAAGTAAGACTTTTCAGTTACAACTCTAGTCTTTCTGCTTCTGTACGTGCCACATTTCCTGTTGATTCTCAAGGTTACCACAGAGTCGAAGTTGTGTCACTACTTAATTCTCACCAATTAAAACTACAATACACTTTCAAGAACTTTCAGTTATTGCTTAATAGCTCCCCTGTTTAACATTAAGTGCAGCACAGCCATTTAAACCAGCACTTTTTATTTTTTCAGAGTTGCACTGTCTTCACTACAGTTAAAATCTTAGGGGCTAGTAGGCCATTTTGGATAATTTTCTGTTTTAACCCTTGGTTTTAACAAGAGCCTCCCTTTAGTTTGAGTTTTCATTTTCAATTTAAGACATGACAGTTCATCTAGCTATGACAGACGCTGATACTTGATCTTCCTTCATCAACATTGAAGAGCCTTTTGATGCACGTGTACCATTGTGCTACTAGAGATTCTAATATACATTTTTCTGCTTGATTAAAAAAAAAAAAAAGGAGATTTAGTACTGCATATTCAAGACAGTAACACATGCATTGCCAAAGAAATCATAGACCTCAACCATGACTATGGACATTAAATGTAGTTTTTCTATTAGTTTTAAGGTGATGATTGGTATATTCATCTAAAAACTACATCATACGTCTAACAATTTGCTTTATTCCAGCGAGCAACATTCCAGGCATTCTCCTGACCCCAGGCATCGTAAATGCATACAAAAAACCCCACACTGTGCAGTAGGCTTCTTGCCTGCTGCTGATCTGCCAGCATACACAGTCAATTTCTCAAGCTCCATCAGCAGCCTGCAGCCTCTCTGGATGTTTAAAGAGAAAACAGGAAGCACTGATGTCAAGCAAATGCTCTGAAGACATTCACACTGAAAACGGGAGGACAGCTTCATGCAAGTTAAACCACCTTCCAGATTTCAGACTCTCCAAGAGGAAATGGGAAAGTTGAAGAGACAAAAAAGCACATGCACTTTAAACAAGAAAGAGTCTGGAACTTAGCAGCAATTTTCACACACACACACCCCCACCCAGAAGGCTGGCCACAATTCACATCTTCTGAAGATAAAAATAGTTCCAAGGCCTGACTTCAGTTGAATGTTGAATTTGCAGTTTCATTGTATCATGTGAATTTCAAAACCTGACACTATCAGCCAACTGGGATAATTTCTGTATTTTTACTGCAAGATGACCAAGGCATAGAGATTCCCAAGTTGCTTTGTCAGGAAATTACAATTTTATCAAGGTAGAAGTACCTACACAGCTCTTGAAAGCAAATGAGGTAGAATATAAAAAGACTAAATTATGCAAAAAAGAATGTCTAACAACTTCTATAGTACAATGTTTTACAAACTAGTTTTCCATCTTTCATGCAAGATGAAAATACAATGTTGTGACCTCAAGCACCCTAAAAAAGCATATGCATGGTTCACACAGGCCACAGACACTTAATGCTCATTTAGCATAACAATCTGGCTTCAGCTGAGTCTTTCATAAGAGGAAGGTGTTTTTTCTGGTGCCACACGTACCTTTCCACTATAGCAGATGTGCAGGATGTTTCAGGAAAAAAAAAAAAAAAAGACAAAACAAACCAATGTTGCAGTTTTGACCCAGGACAACCAAAAAACCACCCACAAACACATCTTGAGAAGCAGTTAGATCAATGCATACGTAAAGACTTTACAATGGAAATTGTTTACAGGTTAGCATGAGTTAAAACTGATTCCTTTGATACTTACTAGCATAACAATAGTAGCAATCAAACGTGTAGGTTCAAACATCCTTTTCAATTGTTTCATTGGTCCCATAAGAAAAAGAGTGCTGTGAAAAACAAAACAAGATGAACACAGAGGTAGAAAGGCAAAAGTGAAACTAGGTAAGATTCCTCATTAAGGGAGGGTTATGTTGTTAAACTGTCTGCTGTCACAGGGGGCATCACTACACTATGTTGTTACAGTAATCAGTGCTGCATAACAAAAGAAACAGGGTATACAATGAAACAAAATCCATTCCTTTCTTCTTCTTCTACCTGCAAGGTATTTATTCTATAATTTTATTCACATTTGTTCTGTTACAATTAACATAAGCAGAGCAGAACTATCAAGCTAGAACCATAGGTCAAGGTCAGCTTCAGTTAGATCATTCTTGACAGATGCTTTTTTATCCTGCTCTTTAAAAACACCAACCACAGAGGCTTTGCATGGATTGCCAAGTAATCCATCTCAATTTCTCTACATAAAGGGCTGTTTTCAGGCCTGGATCCATTCTCTGATCCCTTACCAGACCTGCAGCCCTCATTTAAAGCCCTGGTGATTGATACTGCACAAGTTATATAAAGTGAAAAGTTTTATCTAAGGTGATATTTCTGCCTCATATACTATATTATTCTGCCTCATTACTATATTATTTGCAACTTAGTGAAAAGTTTTATCCAAGGTGATATTTCTGCCTCATTACTATATTATTTGCAACTCCATTCCTTGTGCTTTCTAACATCTTGTTAAATTTCCTCAATCACAGAAGGTTGTGTCTGTCACAAAGTCAGTGTGGCTATGCTTCAGGAACCTCAGTGGCCATGAAGGCTTATCAAACAGGCCTACCCTGACAGACAGACTGCCCCAAATATATTCACCAACACACTCAGAACATTACCAAATGCAAAATGGCAAAGAATTTTTTTTATCTTCAGCGGGGAAAACCCAACAAAATAAAAAACCCTCAATACTCAAAGCATAAGTTTGATTCTTCTTTACTGATGAGTAACTTTTACCTTTAGTGCATTGCCAATAACAACAAACAAAATGCAAATTTTCTTTACCATTTCAGGGCACTATAAGGTAAATACTATTATTTAAAATACAGCAACAACAGAATTATCCACATAAGCAAATCTTCTCACACAAATGCAAGTTTTTACCAGTCATGCACCTTCACCAATCATTCTGCTTTAGTTTCTCATCTTTATTAGGGAACTAATATATAAAGATTGTTACCTCCCAATAGATGCAATATTTCCCAGTGTATAAAACACTGCAAAGAGTATCAGCCCTTTCTTTGGTATCCATAGCAGACAACTACCCTAAAAAGGAACATTTAGAGAGAGGGGGAAAAAAATATTATTTTTAAATTGCAAACCAAATATATTGAAGAAATGTCACAACACAAGAAGCCTTCAGGAAAACTTAAGCCCAAACTGCAGAAGCACACACACACATACAAAAGTAAATTGCATTTATTGTGTTTCTTGTTAAGAGTTAGTGCATTGCATCTAACTGGAACTGAGGGGGATGTCTTCCCAGAGACTCCAAAAAACGCAGCAACAGCACTGGGTCTCCTGAAACTCAAATATCAGGGAGATCTGTCAAAAAGTCCTTACCAAGAGTGAGCACAGGCATCCTATTGCAAAACAAGCAATGAAACCTTTCACTCTGGTGCCCCAACCTAACGAAGTTGCCTCAATAACCTAGAAACGAGGAGAAAAACAAGAGCGCAAGTTATTACTCACTAACAGATCTTGCCACCTATCAAGTGGGTAAATTTCCTCCAAGTTGCTAAACTCTGTCCTAGGCTCAAACGGAGCCTCAGTCTTCCAGCACCATCCTCCATCCCCCGCAGGACGCCCGGCGCTGCTCAGGCCCAGCCCCACCGGGCGGACACTGGGGATTCCCAGTGCAAGGGAAAGCTCCAGGGGCCGGCTC
The DNA here is from genome assembly GCF_000699245.1 of Pterocles gutturalis. Lineage (NCBI taxonomy): Eukaryota > Metazoa > Chordata > Aves > Pterocliformes > Pteroclidae > Pterocles > Pterocles gutturalis. The sequence continues at coordinate 128,267 of NW_010118087.1, forward strand.
CACACCCACCGCCG